>NW_026526810.1:102004660-102122160 GCF_024362965.1 Panthera pardus | reverse complement strand
CTTGCTTTAAGTAAGGAATCTAATATTTCCCAATGGCACCATTTATTGAATAGTCCATTTTCCCCTGACTTTAACTGTCACTTTTTTTTTAAGTTTATTTATTTATTTTGACAGAGAGAGTGCAAGTGCACACACAAATGAGCACAAGTGGAGGCAGAAAGAGAGGGAGAGAATCGCAAGCAGCTCTGTGCTATCAGCACAGAGCCCGATTGGGGGCTTGATCTCAAGAATCATGAAATCATGACCTGAGCCAAAATCAAGAGTCTGATGCTTAACTTACTGAGCCACCCAGGTGCCCCTGTATTAATCATAGATTAAATACAGGTATATATTGGGGTCTGTATCCATATTTTTTACTTCGAATTGATACATCTGCTATTTGTGTGCAAGTTCCATACTATTATATTTACTATAGCTTTATAATATTTTTTCACTTATTCTTGCTGTTTTTATTTGTTTATACAGTCTTCTGTATGTACTTTAGATTTTGTTTTTCTAGTTCCAAAAGAAAAATCCTTTTGCTGTTTTACTAAAAAGATAAAATCATACTTTCATGTTTAAATCTTTGATCTACCTTTAGTGGTTTTGGTATATGTTGTGAGAAATGGGTCTGATGTATTTTTTTCATATTGATAATTAAGCTAATACTATTTTTGAATAGTTCATCCTTTCTCCCCTTATCTGTAATCCCACTTTGTTACATACCAAGTTTCTATAAGTGTATGGCTGTGATTCTGGGTTTTGTATTCTGTTTCACTGGTCTCTTTTATTTGTCTGTCTCTTTATCAATATCATCGTCATGCTTTAATTGCTTTAGACTAAGTCTTAATATCTGTTTATGAAAGTTCTCTACCATATTCTTCAAGATTGTCTTGGCTATTTTTGAGTATTTGCTTTCAATATACATCTTAGAATGAGCTCTTTAATTTCCATAAAAATCTCTGGAGTTTTATTGAAATTGCAATGATTTATAAATTAATGTGGAGAGAATTGATAGCCTTACAATATTGAATTTGTCTATGAATATGGTAAATCTTTTTTTTTTTTTTTTAATGTTTATTTTTGAGAGAGCGAGACAGAGCACAAGCAGGGTAGGGTAGGGGCAGACAGAGAGGGAGACACAAAATCCGAAGCAGGCTCCAGGCCCTAAGCTGTCAGCACGGAGCCTGACATGGGGCTTGAACCCATGAACTGTGAGATCGTGACCTGAGCCAAAGTCGAATGCTTAAATGACTCAGCCACCCAGGCTCCCTGAATATGGTAAATCTTTATTTAGGTTTTCTTAAATATATTTCAATGGAGTTTTATAATTTCCTCCATATAAATCAAGTATATCTTCTGTTAGACTTGTTTGTAGTTTATGTTTTTTGTTATTGTCCTAAGTGATACCTTGTTAAAATTCAAATATAACTTTTTGTGACTAGAATATAGAAACATACTTGATTTTTATGTATTGATCATATATACAACTTTTTTCAACTCTCCATTAATTTAATAATTAGATGTATATTCTCATCTGTTCTTTATAGAGAAAAATATGTCAGCTGAGAATAATGACAAGTTTATTTATTTTGTTGCAATTATACATTTTTGTTGACTAAAAAGCTTTAACAATGGTAATGACATTAAATTCCATAAATATAATCATTTCATTTCTAATAAGTACTAGCCAGTCACATAAGTCCTACAGATAAGAGGGCAAATAAAACAAAAATATGGTCTGTTTGCTTGAGGGGATTAGATTGGTGTTTTAGGAAGATTCTTGTATCTTGTATCTTGTATCTTGTATCTTGTATCTTGTACCTTGTATCTTCTTGTATCTATAGTATGGAAAGTGACTAGAGAGCAGTAAGACTAGAGGCAGGGGAAGCAGACCAGGTAAGACGTTACTCCACCAGTTCAAGGGAGAGAAGATGGAGACCTACAGGAGACTATAAACAACGGCCTGCTGCCTGATTTTATATGACCTGTGAAGTCTGAATGGTTTTTTACATTTTATTTTATTTTTTTTATTTTTTTATTATTTTTTTTAACGTTTATTTATTTTTGAGACAGAGAGAGACAGAGCATGAATGGGGGAGGGTCAGAGAGAGGGAGACACAGAATCCGAAACAGGCTCCAGGCTCTGAGCTGTCAGCACAGGGGCCTGATGCGGGGCTCAAATTCACGGACGGCGAGATCGTGACCTGAGCCGAAGTCGGCGCTCAACCGACTGAGCCACCCAGGCGCCCCCCCCCCTGTTTTTTTTACATTTTAAATAGTTGACAAAGGCTACAAGATTATTTATTTTGTGACATGTGCAAATTATATGAAATTAATAGTTTTAGTGGCTATACATAAAGCTTTATTGGATCACAGCTGTGTCCATTCATTTATATATATCTTGTCTGTGGTGCCTTTGTGCTATGGCAGCAGAATTGAGTAATTGTGACATTGACTATATAATCCACAAAGCCCAACATAGTTACTATCTGGCTCTTTACAAAAGAACTTGGCTGGCTCCTGACCTAAATAGTGTCAGTGGGAGTAGAAAGAAATGGATAGATACATTTGAGAGATACTAAGATGTAGAATTGATGAGACATGGTGATTAATTGCAAATGACAGTAAAGAAGAAAAACAGGAGTAAAGGATTATTCCTAGATTTACTATTTGGAAAGCTGTGAAATAGTAGTGTGATTTATAGAAATTGCAGAAAGGAGCAGGAGTATGGAGGAAAATTCCATTTTAGATATGTTGAATTTGAGGTGTCTGTAAGACTGAACTATCTGGCAGGCAATTCTGCACATGAAAGAGACCTGGAGAGGTTTGGTATCATCAGCATACATGTGCAGAATGAAGTGATGAGAGTGGATGGTCCTGCCCTTGGAGGGTACACACAGAAGAACAGAGAGTCTAGGGAAAAACCTTTTTTTTTTTTTAGTAAAAAATTTTTTTTGATGTTTATTTATTTTTGAGAGAGAGACACAGCATGAGCAGGGAAGGGGCAGAGAGAGAGGGAGACACAGAATGTGAAGCAGGCTCCAGGCTCTGAGCTGTCAGTACAGAGCCCGACATGGGGCTTGAACTCGTGAATTGTGAGCTTGTGACCTGAGCCAAAGTCAGATGCTTAACTGACTGAGCCACCCAGGTGCCCCCAAGGGAAAAAAAACCTTTAAAGACCTCAATATTTAAGGAATGGGGATAGGGTAAAAAGAACCTGAAACAGAATCTGACAAGCAGCAGTTTGAGAGGTTTGTCTAACTAAGGGTGTGTGTGTGTGTGTGTGTGTTTGTGTGTGTGTGTGTGTGTGTTTGCGTGTAGGGCTCTAGTAACTCATTTGTACTAGAAAAAAAAATTTATTTGAGGACTAGAATGGGTATCTTCTCATAGAAGTCAAAGTCAAGAAAGTGTTGCCAGGCTTCTGGAGGAATTAGAGCCAGGCCTCTAGAACGCTATTAGAACTAAAGGCAATGCCGTTCATCCCTTTTCTTGGGGTTGCATGGTCTCCCATTTCTGCTTCTTTCTTCTCTCTCTGCTTTGGCACACGTTTCAGCCTTATCCCTACTTCTACATCATTTCCAAATTCAAGCACACAACAGAGACTGACTTGCTTTCAAACTACTATCAGGAAAGAGAATCTAATTAGCCCAACCCAGCCAATGGATTTACTGCTGTAGGGCTAGGTGTCCATCCCTGACCAAGAGCTGTAGTCGGAAGAGCAGGATCACACAGTAGGAGCATGTCTCCAGGGCCACCCTGCTGGGTCTAAGCGGGGAATATTTACAGAAGAAAAGAGTGAAAATTGGACAATATCATAAAAAGAATATACTATAAAGGGAAGCTGCAAGTGAGAGTGTTTCTAGAAAAGGAAAGCAGTTAATATTTTTAAATGCTGCTAAAAGAACAAGCAAGATAAGCACTGAGCTTTATAGAAGACTTGGAAAATAAAAATAGGAAAAATCTAATGTTAACATTTTGGTATTTCCTTACAGTTTGAAAATAATTGGGGCCATATTATATATAGTGTTTATTCTTTTTTTATATAATGTGTGATGGTTAATTTTATGTGTCTTTTAGCTAGGCCATGATACCCCGATTTTTGGTTAAACACTATCGTAGATGTTTCTGTGAAGATATTTTTTATATGACATTAACATTTAAATCTGTAGACTTTGAGATTACCTTCCATAATATGGGTGGGGCTTTTATCCAATCAATTAAAAGCCTTAAGAGAAAAAAGACTGCCCCCCCCCCCCCCCCTCCCAAGGAGGAGGGGATTCTGTGCTGCTACTGTCTTTGGACTTGAGCTACATTAACTCTTTCCTAGATGTCCAGTCTGCTGGGCTACCTGCAGATTTTGGACTCTCCAGCCTCCATGATCATTGAAATAAATCCAATAATAAAGCCAATTCCTTGGAATAAATCTATCTCCATATATGTGTACATATAGACCTTACTGGTTTCATTATTCTGGAGAGCTCTAATAGGTCATACTTTTTCCTTTCAGCAAACATTCCTAGAAAACATTCTTAATGAATGAAGCACTTACATATTCTTGCAAAATAGTTTTTATATTATAGGATTGTCCTTACTATAGATATATTACCTCCATTTATAGATGAGGAAGCTGTGATGCAAAGAGCTTATGAAACTAGTGTGTTGTCCTACACCTGAAGAGGTAGGCACCTTTGGAGTAGTCAGCCTAGCTCACAACCCTCTAAAGGTCCCTCACCTTTAGGGCAACTGTATTTTCTCAAATCAGAAATTTGAGTTTGGGCAGGTTTCTTCACTAAAGAAGTAAATCGAAAAACCTCCATCTACCATGTGGCCTAAAGAACAGAAAAGCTGCTACACAGAAAAGGATGTATGTAATAAGAAGAGATGGTCCTGTGACCATTTATAGTTGCAATTTCTTCTTGAAGCTTAGCTTCCTTTTGCCTTAAGGTTCAGTGACTCTGTATCCTTATAATACAGCTTCTTTTTTCTCAACATGAGTTGATTCTGTTATTTCCATTTTTCAGCGTCCCAGTAAATGCATATAGTAAATGTCTAGAACCAGATCTGTGTAGCTCCAAAAACCCGTATTTTAAACTACTACATTATAGTCAATATTAATTCATTGCTGTATGCTATATATAATTTTATGATAAACATGTTTATATGTGAATCCTTGCCCACATTTCTATGTCTTTGGTATAGAATTCTAGGAGAGAGATCACTGGGTCAAAGTATATGAACATTTAGACTTTTATGTATTAGCAAAATGCTTTCCAAAAGGGGGCATCAATTTTTATTCCACTAACAGGGTATGAGAACAAGGCAGATGTATCATTAATGTGGTATCCTAGTCATCTCTTGTTTACATATACACTATCCATTTCTTGAATTCAAAATATAATTTTTTTCTGGTGCCTGCCTTTGTTCCATATTTAAATTACTCTGAAAATTTTAAATTCTGTTGAAGACAGTTCTTGTAATTGCTTTAATGGCAAGTCATTTTATTGACTTTTTTTTTCTAACTTCAATGAATGTAAATGACAAATGCCACAATATAAAAAATAATTCTGATTATGTGTGATAGTTAATGAAAGTGTATCAGTAAGAATAGAGCTGTTTGGTATAATAACTGAAGGAAATGTTTAGATAAGTGTTCTTGTAATAGACTGTGCAATGAAAAGATTAGATAGTGGTATGAAATTAAAAGCGTCTAGGAGGTCATGTGATCTGTTTCAGTTTGGTAAATTTTTATTAATTTGAAAATAACATGAAGGACTTGTGTTTCAGCTTTTTTTTTTTAAAGTATTTTTTTAATGTTTGTTTGCTTATTTATTTACTTATTTTGAGAGAGAGGGAAAGACGGGGAGAGGCAGAGAGAAGGGGAGACACATAATCCAAAGCAGGTTCCAGGCTCTGAGCTGTCAGCACAGCTGGGGCTCAAACTCATGAACCTGACCTGGGGCTCAAACTCATGAACTGTGAGATCATGACCTAGCCGAAGTCAGATGCTTAACCAACTGAGCCACCCAGGCGCCCCTTCTTTCAGCTTTTTTGGTAAGACCTAAAGATTTAAGAAAAAACCTTTTTATAAGAGGAAATAACATAAATTTAGCAGATAAAGCTCAACAGTCTCTAAAAAAAAAAAAAAAAAAAGAGAGAGAGAAAGAAAAATAGAAGCTAGGAACCACTACCAAACTTAAAATTACTATTTGTATAGTGATAAAAGTGTAAAGTAACAAGCACAGTAAATTGGAAGACATCAGAATAGACCACTGGAATATAATACTAAATGTTATTTGGCATCTCTGCATCTGTTTCTTTATCTGTAAAGAGAGGAGAGGGTGGTGGAATTAATGTCTTCAATATCCCTTTTGCCTCTAAGTAAGTAAAGTTTGTACCTAGCCTCCATTCTAAGAAAAACCTACATAAAAAATATCTCAGTGATAATCTGCTTTATCCTAGGGATACAAGGAATTAAACAACACACTTCATACATGAAGGACAGCTTAGTAAATAGTAGTTAAGAGCTTAGACTTCGGAATTAGACTCTCAATGTTTGAATCTCAGCTCCATACCTTAATACCTATTTAATCTTAGACCTCTTTTTTCCTCAGTTTCCTTTAAATTAGAATACCTACCTCATAGGGTTGTTCTGATGATTAAATGAGCTAATATTTATAAAGCTCTTAGGATAGTGCCTGGTACATAGTAAGTTTTATGTTCAGTAAAATTATTTAATCTACTAACCCTTCAGTAAAGAACAAATTGACATGTATTTGTTCTAACGTCACTTTTGGCTTTTAAAAAATCCAGACAGTTTATTTGTCAGAAATAAAGGATTGGGTTGGGTAGGAATTAGGGGTAGAGAGTGACAGTCAAGGGAAGGACAGAACAACAAATATGTGTCTATCAGAAGTGAGAGAAAGGTTGGTTAGATTGTTATCACAAAGAGAAAGAGGAAGATGACTTTTTTAAAAATAGAAACGAGGGCTCTTACGGACTTTTACAGAATTGCTAAATTTGCCAATGTGGGGAAGACAACTTGAGTTTCCCATGACAATGCCTTTTGCATTTTGAAAATTACTGTATTTAATTGCTTCCATTCCACTTACTGTCCCAAGTGCTAAAGCAGCTCAGGAAGAGCTATTGCCGCCCCAGACTAGATTTGCTCCCAACCCTGGAGATTTGAATAGGGATTTCTTAAAAAACAAATCTCCACAGAATCCATATTAGACAACTGGAGAAATTCTCTGGGGCCTTGTAGCAAGTAGGGCTAGATTATCCAAGAGACAATTAGGTAAAAAAATTCTTTGACAGATTGGAATTGGAATAAAGTAATGAATTGGAAACTGCCTGGAAGACTGAATTTACTAAGTTTCTGTTGTTTCTACTCTGGTTTCCAAAGAGGGAATCAGGAATTTTTTGTCTTGTTTCTAATCTTGGGAAACCTTTTACTTTTTCACCATTGAGTATGTTAGCTGTAGGTAGTTCATAAATGGCCTTTATCATGTTGAAGAAATTCCCTTCTTTCCTAGTTTTTTACGGATGATCATGTATATTTTTTTCTTAGTTCTATTAATACAGTATATTACATTGATTTTTTCTTTGTTGAACCACCCTTGCATTTCTGTGATAGATCCCACTTGGTCATGGTGTGTAATATTTTCCCCTTCCACCCCCCAGTGTATAATATATTTTTGAAAATTTTTATTTATTGAGGTGCCTGGGTGGCTCTGTTGGTTAGGCATTGGCCTGTCTGTTGGTTAAGCATCGGACTCTTGGTTTTGGCTCAGGTCATGATCTCACAGTTTCATGAGTTCGAGCCTGGCTGGCAGCATGGAGCCTGCTTGCTTGCTTGCCTATTTATTTAAAGTTTATTTATTTGTTTGGGGGTGGGGGGAGGTTTTTATATTTCTATACAATTTAGTTACTTTGTTTTAGAAAGTGTATATTAATGTTATTTATTTAAAAAAAAATTTTTAATGTTTATTTTTGAGAGAGAGGGAGACAGAGTGAGAGCAGGGTAGAGTAGGGTAGGGGCAGAGAGAGAGGGAGACAGAATCTGAAGGAGGCTCCAGGCTCTGAGCTGTCAGCACAGAGCCCAATGAGGGGCTCAAACTCACAAAGTGAGATCATGACCTGAGCTGAAATCAAGGGGAAGAGCTTGAGACAGATTGATATTAAATATCTGGTAAAATTCACCAGTGAAACCATCCGGACTTCAGGGACTGAGGCTGATGGCAGTTTGCCTGTCTTGTGATCCATCTCAGCATGTGGCATAAATAGGGAAGAGAGAGATCACAGAATGATTGAAAGTGGCATAAGTCACTTTCATCACAGCTCATTGGCCAAACTAATCACATGGTCCCAATCTAACTTCAAGAGAACCTGAAAATGTAGAGGAGCATAAGGAATATTTGATGAACATTAATGTTTCAACACCTGTTCTCTTTTTATTTCTCCAACGTAATGAACACATTTTATTATGTTATTAATATATTTCCTATAATATATAATTTATATATATTTAAATATCATATAATTTGCATATTTTGTGTTTACTATTTAGTGCCTTCCCCTCAGCAAAAGCATAAGCTTATTCTCCTAGAAAATCACACTGCTTACAATTTCTTGCCTATAAGCCTTTGCTCACAGTGTTCCTACTGTGATGCTTTTTATCTTTTTTGCCCTGTACTCCTTTTTTCTAAAGGTGAAATCCTACTTATTTCTCAGGACAACTTGGACCTTAACTTTATCTGAATGACTTTGCTAACATCTTTAAGTTAAGTGCTCATCCCTTAGACTCCATCTGAATTTTTAGTATACTGTCATAGCACTTACCTCATTATATAGTTACATGTCTGTCTGCCCCATCAACCAAGTTCCTCATGCATGTGGAAGAATGGCTGGAGTAGGTAGAGCCTAGAAAAGAAACTAGGAGGATCTGAATAAGGGCAGTTTAAGTAGAGTGGAGAAGAGATGATAGAATCAAGAAATATTTAGAAAGTAAAATCAGCAAGACTTGATTATTTGTTGAATATGAAAGGTAAGGAAAGAATCAAGGATAATTCATGTTTCTCATTTAAGTTTATTATGTATATTATGAAGTTTCCAAGTGAAATAGAGAATATGAGAGGGGGAACAAGTTTGGGTGGTAGGATGATGACATTGGTTTGAAGTATAGTGAGTTTAACTCCATAGAGACCTCAAGGTGAAGACACATGCAGGAGATGGCTGTATGGTTCTTAACCCAAGGAAACAGATAGGTCTTCAGCTTGCAAAGTAGTAGTTAAAAAATAAGAAAAGCAGAGACTACCAATAAGTACTGAGGGCAAAATCCATATGTATGTATGTATGTATGTATGTATGTATGTATGTATGTATGTATTTATGCTAGTGTTCAAGGAACAGGAACAGAAAGATACGCTTTTGTGCGGGAAACACCAAAAAAACCAAAGATGGTGAAAGAGGAACCAGGAGAATGTGATACTGTAGATATCAAGGGTGTTTAGACTTTCAGGGAAGTGGTGGCTATGTCAAATGCAGTAGAGAAGTCAAATCAAAACAAGTACGTACCAAATCTTTACCAGTCTTCTTGCAGTCTTAATTAATTCCCTTCTTTCAACCCCACTTGTTATTGAACCATTTCCTATTGGGTTGAACCGCGTTAGCTTCAATTTTATGGAGAAATTTCCAATTATAGGGTGTTACTGCTTCAGATGTGCCCCCCTCCTTCTTCCTTCACAAACTTGCCACCATGGCCATCCATTGTTTGCTCCTTCCCTCTAATATAAGGAGATTCAAAGCCAACTCTTAACATTAGTGCCCTTGATACCAAGAGTTGTCTGTATTTTATTGTTTTCCCTTTTTAAGACTTTCTGATCCCAGTATCCCCCCAAGATTTTTCTCAGAAAGGTTACCATTTGAAATTTTAGTGGAGGGGCAGAAGTGGAAAACAAATGACAAGTTGTTGAATATTGAAAAGAAGATGGTGAAATATCAACAGAAACTACAAGTAGCGGTCACTGATGGAACTGAGAGGGAGACACTGCTCAGTTTTTCTTCGCAGGGAAACGAAGGACACTTACAGGGATCAGAGTCAAGCACTATTCCAGAGGTATTTCATTTTGGAGCCACATGAAAAATATGTCTTCTCCCTATTTTTCTTCCTCTGCAGCATGCTGGTGATTAAGTCTTTACCGTAGAAATGAAAATGAGCCAGTTTTCACAATGAAGAGTTGTAGAAACACCAGATTTCATTCATTTGTTCAATTATGCAAAAGTTAAAATCATGCAAAACTTTTTCTTAAATGTCAGCTATGTGCCATGCTTAGTGTTAGGTGCTAGGAATACAATGGGGAGTAAAAACACATAGTTCTTGTTTTTGTGGAGTTCTGTGGTATAGTGATATGTTTTTTATTTCCTTGTTTATATTTAACCTAATTTATATAACCCATTTTACTTTTTTTTCCCCTTTAGTATCCTCTTCTATGTGGACTGATTCTTATTCCCTGCTGGTGTTCTCTAGTTTGCCTAAGTAGAATTTACATGGGAATGCACTCCATTCTGGTAAGGAAAATTTGTGTTCATAGTGCTTTATTTTTCTCTGAAAATGACAGGCTATTTTATAGTTTTTAATCCTTTTCAAACTTACAAGAAACCTGAGAAAATATTACTGTAAATCTTCTTTGTTTTGCAAAAATATATATATATTAACATATTGTTTTGTGAGCATTTGATGTAGTAATTGTATTTTTTAGAAACCGTTCCCAACAATCACAAATAACCAAGTATTATGTTCAGGATAAGGAATAAGGTTTCTCCCGTCTTCCAGTCTCCATTTGATTTTCTTTCTTATGGTCTTTTGTGCCTCTCCACCAGAGTCAAAGCAGCAATGTGAATATAGACATCAATGCGAGCTCTACTCAGTAGTGAACACCCACTGACTAGAAACAACATGAACTTAACCCATCCTGGTGCCACTTGTATTTACATATTAAACTCTAGTTTTCTTCTTTTCCCCAACGGTACTTTAGGGCTTCCAACAGTTACTTTATTTTAAGAATGCTATTCAGTTTAAAAAGCACTAGCACAGGGACCCTCTACTCTTTAGCCACAACTACTCACCTCCCTTTCTCCCCTTCCCATTGACATTCTAGCTTGCACCATCTCATCACCAGAGGACTGTAACAGCTTCTGAATTAGTAGCCCTACTTCCAGTCTGACCACATTCCATACGGTGTCTAGCCTCCTGTTGTAGTTTACTTCCAAAGCGCAAACATGACGCCATACTGAATGACTTGTTTCCTCGAATGTAATTGGTGTCTCTTACCTCGATACCTTTAGGAAAGTTGTAACTTCTGCTTGGAATACCCTTTTCCCTTTGTCTAGCTAACTATCCATTCTTCAGGATTCACAAAAAGTGTTCTTATCTCCTAAAAGCCTTGTTACATTCCCCATCTTGCCTTTCTCTAGACTGGCTAGATGACCTTTCTCCCAGAGCATCTTGAGCATAATTCTGGCACAACTGCAACTTCTTTTTTCCTTATCTTTCCCCCACTAGAAAATAAGCAACATAAGAAAAGTAACTCTTATGTTCCCTCACTATCCCTTGCATCTAGCGTAGTGTCTCTTACTGCACTCTATGAACGTATTATGTATTTAGTAGATAAAGGATCAGAAAAAAGTGGAGAAATATGAACTAATTCATGTGATCAAAAAATTTATAACTGGCTATATCAAATTTTTCTTGTCCTTTGCAACAATTTAACAGTTTTAGAATTTTCTACTCATGAAAGTATCTAATTGGCTTGTTTCATAGCTGTAGAAATATTGGGTTTCTATTTCTTTTTTTTTTTTTTAAATTTTTTTTTTTTAATGTTTTTTATTTATTTTTGAGACAGAGAGAGACAGAGCATGAACGGGGGAGGGGCAGAGACAGAGGGAGACACAGAATCGGAAGCAGGCTCCAGGCTCTGGGCCCGACGCGGGGCTCGAACTCACGGACCGCGAGATCGTGACCTGAGCCAAAGTCAGACGCTTAACCGACTGAGCCACCCAGGCGCCCCTCTATTTCTTAACTTGGATTGCTTGCCTCCAGTAGCTGCCCCTTCACTAGTAAATTTTCACAAGTCCCAAATACTATTTTAATAAGCAAATTATTTGTGTTCAACTTTTTATAATTAATTGTATTAATACAAATTGTGAATTTACATATAATTTCTTTTCTGATTAATCTCTACTAATTTTATAAGCCTCAGTATCATTTAAAAAACATTTTTTTTTTTTTTTTTAGCATTTATTTATTTTTTGAGAGACAGAGAAAGAAAGAGCGTGAGCAGGGGAGGGGAAGAGAGAGAGGGAGACACAGAATTCGAAGGAGGCTCCAGGCTCTGAGCTGTCAGCACAGAGCCCAACGCGGGGCTTGAACTCACAAACTGTGAGATCATGACCTGAGCTGAAGTTGGACGCTTAACTGACTGAGCCACCCAGGCGCCCCCAGTATCCGATTTTTATATCAGATCTAGCATTTGTCACAAGAAAATGTTATCCATTTCTGTGCCTTGTTAATGATTCTCTTCCAACTACAAAAGTTAGTAATATTGCTCCTAAAAATTTACCAAATGGTTATGTATCTTTGAGTGATAAAAAATGGATCCCTGATATTTCTGGAAGATAAAGCTATTAGATATTACCCTTAGGTTCATTATCATAATAAAAAGGGGAATAAGAATCTGATTATATTTAATATACTTTCTAAAAGATGGGCTTTTGGGGCTCCTGGGTGGCTCAGTTGGTTAAGTGTCTGACACTTGGGTTTCAGCTCAGGTCATGATCTCAGTTCAAGCCTCACATCGGGCTCCATGCTGACAGGACAGAGCCTGCTTGGAATTCTCTCTCTCCCTCTGTCTCTGCCCCTCCTCTGCTTGCTCTACTTATCTCTCTCAAAATGAATAAATAAACTTAAAAAATTAAAAAAAAATTAAAAATAATAAAAGATGTGTTCTTTAAAAACATGTTTAGTGGATTGATCAAACATTCAAGCTGAGTTCAGTTCAGTTTTTATATACTGGACTTCTGTTTTTGAATCAGCTGACCTAAAAACAATATTGATGTATTATTTTTCAAATCATGAGTCTGATAATCCTAGTCCTTTATTCAAAAACCTTCTTGTCCCATAGAATGTTTCATCAATTTTATTCAGACTAGCTACTGAATTTTATTGTGTGTAGTATTACAAATTTTTGTTTTCCTTTTATTTTTTATTTTATTTCTTTTTAAAAGTAAAATCATGAGTAATTTGCAGACGTTACAAACTATGATCCTGTGTTATAACCACAATTATTCCTAATAAGAAATACATTGCTTATTATTTGATAGTTGATGGATGAAACTATACCTATAATGAATCCCTCCCTTTCTTACATTATGGATCTAATATATTCCCACAATTTTCACTTTTTCCTATATTTTAATATTTCAGTAATTACCTTCATTTTGAATTATTTTCTATTTATTTATTTTGAGAGAGAGAGAGAGAGGGAGGGAGGGAGGGAGGGAGGGAGAGGGGTGGGGGGGGGCAGAAAGAGAGGGAGAGAATCACAAGCAGGCTCCATGCTGTCAGCACAGAGCTCTTCTTGGGGCTTGATCTCATGAAACTTGAGATTATGACCTGAGCTGAAATCAGGAGTCTGATGCTTGACGTGCCCTTTTAACTATTTTCTTGATCATAGTTTGTATCTTTACTATTTATTGTGAAAATAGTATGGAGCTATAGGCAGTGTATGCCCTGCAAGTTGCTAATAGGTGCTTAGATACCTATTATTATTAAGTGGATGTCTTCATTAACACAAGAAGAGGCTTCTTGTGTTATTTATCATTTATTCTAAATGATTTATAATGAACACTTCATTCAGTATTTTCCATAAATTCTGTATGTTTTTGTTACAACACAAAGAGCAACAGCTTAGTTTATTTTCAACATCTGCCTACTTTCCTAAATTGATTTTCTTACTTCCAAGAAAAGTATAGAGGAGTTACTACATCTATTTATTTGTTATAAACCTAGCTCTCAAAATTTAAACTCATGGGGTGCCTGGGTAGCTCAGTCGGTTAAGTGTCCCACTCTTGGTTTCAGCTCAGGTCGTGATCTCATGGTTCTTGGAATTGAGCCCCCCATCAGGCTCTGTGCTGACAGTATGGAGCCTGCTTGGGATTCTCTCCTCCCTTTCCCTGACCTTCCCTGGCTCACGTGTGTGGATGCAGTCTCTCTCTCTAAATAAATAAACTTAAAAAATATTAAATTCATAAAACCACAGGCCATTTTTTAAGTTACTGGACTGGGTACTTGTCAAACTACTGTTTTGTTTCTGTATTAGTAAAATTATGAATATATTGTAAATCCATGTACCCAAAATTTTCCAAACAATTTTATGTGTCTATATGTGTAAAGTCTTTTTAGAAAGATATTATGAGATTATAAAGTAGTAAGTACACCCCAAACCCATTTTTATAAGAAGAAATAAAATCAAACCAACCATATACACACACAAAAAAAACCCAAAATCCAAAAACATGTTAGAAAGATCTAGAGCAATAAACATTGAGAGTTTTAATAGTAACTGTACCTGGGTAATAACTGCTTATTGGGGCACCTGGGTGACTCAGTCAGTTAAGCGTCCAACTTTGGCTCAGGTCATGATCTCATGATTTGTCTTTCAAGCTCTGCATTAGGCTCTGTGCTGACAGCTCAGAGCCTGAAGCCTGCTTCAGATTCTGCGTCTTCCTTTCTCTCTACCTCTCCCCTGCTCACACTCTGTCTCTGTCGCTCAAAAATGAATAAAATGTAAAAAAAAAAAAAACCACCACCACCTACTTGTTATTATTTGTATTTTCTAGTTTTCCTATAATGATCGCGCATTAAATCTGAATTTTAATTAAAGGTAAATATTCCAAAATCTGTCCTTAACAGTGCACTTATAGTAGTGTACTAGCATATTGAAATAAGAAGGCAGGACACCTAAAATATGTTATAATTGAGGTGCCTGGTGGCTCGGTTGAGCGTCCAACTCTTGATTTTGGCTCAGGTCATGATCCCAGGGTCATGGGATCGAGCCCCCATGTCGATTCTCTCGATCTCATGAAGATTCTCTCTCTCTGCCTCTGCCCCTCTCCCCCATTTGTGCGTGTACTCTCTCTCTCAACATAAAATAAAATAAAATATTATAATTGAAAACACCCCAGCAACTCACTAGGATATCATAGGAGCCTGGAATTCTAATCTCAGCAAATCAGCAGCCTCTCTAGGTCTATTTCCTGATCGGAAGAAATGAAAAGGATAAAAGTTTAGACTTAATATGTAATAAATCTGTGTTGAATTTATGGTACTTGATACCTTCTTCCTTCCATAAATTTGATAACCTTGAATATTCCATTCAAATGTGTAATTATCTATTAACTTTGAGGGAATATTAAGTTATCTGTGATTAGTATCTAAAATTATGTGCTAAGGTTTTTTTTTTTTTAATTTGCTAATTTAAGTTGTTTTTGCTACCTTTAACATTAACTTTCCTTTATTACATACTTTGTGCTGTAATGCTTAAAACCACTTAGTATACATTTTAATGTCATACATTAAATTGATATCACAGTGATAGCTAGCATGTTTATGCCCTGAATTAATTCCTTCCTTCCTTCTGGTTCTGTTGCTTGGAAGTTCAGTTTGCCCTTACTATTTTTTTAAGTTTATTTATTTATTTTGAGAGAGAGCAAGCAGGGGAGGGGCAGAGAGAGAGAATCCAAAGCGGGCTCTGCACTGACAGGAGAGCCCGACATGGGGCTCGAACTCATGAACTACGAGATCATGATCTGAGCCCAAACCAAGAGTCAGATGCTTAACCAACTGAGACACCTAGGTGCCTCAGTTTGCCCTCACTATTCAGTATAATATAAATAACTAATAATCAGAAAGGGAGGTAAATTTGTATAGAGTCTTGAAACAATCTAGTTTAATATTCATGGAGCTCTACAAAAAAAATTGAGGACAACAAATTTTGGATATTTTGTGTCATACCGAAATATATTTCTGGAATTATAATTGTTTTGAATTATTTTTAAGAATTCTTAACGTGATCAAATGTAGGGGCACCTGGCTGGCTCAGAGAAGTGTTACTCTTGATCTCAGGGTTGTGAGTTCAAGCCCCATTTTGGGTGTAGAGATTACTTAAATAAAGAATAAATTAAAACTTAAAAAAAATAGGGGGTGCCTGGGTGGCTCATCTGGTTAGGCGTCTGACTCAATTTCGGCTTGGGTCAAGATCTCACACTTCTTGAGATCAAGCCCCACATTGGACTCTGTGCTGACAGTGCAGAGCCTGCTTGGTATTCTAAATCCCAATAAAGAAATAAACATGAAAAAAACTTTAAAAAGTGGTCAAATGTAGGAATGTCTTTAAAAGTCATTTAATTGATTAAGTTTTTCATTTTCTAAAGTACTATAAGCGGGCGCCTGGGTGGCTCAGTCGGTTAAGCCTCCGACTTCGGCTCAGGTCATGATCTCATGGTCCGTGAGTTTGAGCTCCACGTCGGGCTCTGTGCTGACAGCTCAGGACTTGGAGCCTGTTTCAGATTCTGTGTTTCCCTCTCTCTCTGACCCTCCCCCGTTTATGCTTTGTCTCTCTCTGTCTCAAAAATAAACATTAAAATAAAGTACTATAAGCATTTTATAGGAATGAACATCTACTTATATCTATAGTAAGAAAAAACTATAAAAAAACCAGCTAACTTCAGAGCTATTAACCCTTCCTTTCACTTAACTTTACAGTAAATTTATTATATATGGTTTTATGTAAATAACATCAATTGTCATTTAAAACTTCTAACTTGGTACACATTCTGAGAATTACAAGGCTCAGACATTTCCACATTAGCATATTCTGAAAGTTTTTGAATCAATCACGAAATTTATTTTTTTTAATGTTAAATAAAACATTTTTGAGATGCAGGACGGAGGGGCAGAGGGAAAGGGGGACAGAGGATCCAAAGCAGGCTGTGTGCTAACAGCAGTGAACTGGATTTGAGGCGTGAACTCATAGACTGTGAGATCATGACCTGAGCCAAAGTCGGATGCTCAATGAACTGAGCCACCCAGGCGCCCTATCATGAAATTTAAATAAGAAATAAAGCAACAGCTTCTATTCTGATAGCCAAAATTCTGTAGTTATTTCACAAGATCTGTGCCTTTAATTACATCGTAGGGAAGAAAGGGTAGGATAGCAACCAAAGGACTATACCCTCATAAAAGTGTAATTCTATGGAAATTAGTGATCTGAAATATGAAGAATAGAGGTCTGACAGTCATAATTTGAGGTCTCCGTATCCACAAGTGTGGTCAGAATTTGGGTCACTTTTGGAATCTTTGAGTAACTGCAGTAAAATTCAATTAATGAGAATTCTTAGGTAACTTTTAGTATGTATCTGAGTTTTCATGGAAGACCTCATGTTAAAAAAATTTGAAAATTTAGTTTTTCACTCCAGTATATAATTCCTAATGCTGAATATTCATTTTTTTTCAACAAAATACATTGAGCACCTTTAATCCATCAGATTAAATGCTTAGGTCTATGACATTAGTCCAGTTTTCTTTATTTAAAAACTGGCCAGGGGCACCTGGGTGGCTCAGTCAGTTAACCGTCCGACTCGTGATTTCGGCCCAGGTCATGATCTCATGGTTTGTGGGTTTAAGCCCCACTGTGCTGACAGCATGGAGCCTGGTTGGCCTTTTCTGTCGCCCTCTCTTCCTCTCCCAAAATAAATAAATAAACATTAAAATAACATAAAATAAAACAAAAAAAAAATGGCTAATGTAACCATAAATTTTTATTAAATTTGAACACTCCTTGAAAGGGGAAAAAAAGGCATTTTTAGTATTTTCAGTGTAGAAACTGTTATTCCCTGAAAATGTCTTTAGCCTAAACTGAAGAAATTATGTTTCATCTGTTTCTCATACAGAGTTCTTATCAAGCAGGATTATATAGTCAATATGATGAATCTAAAGAATTTCTGTCTCAGTTTAACTAAACAAATATTTATTGCCTACTTACTGTGTGCCAGCCATTGGGTATATGTATAAATAAGATAAAGACTTTGCTTTTGAGAGATCACTGTCTAAATAGGTAATATGTAATGTAAATATGTAATGCAGTGGTTCCTCAACTGGAGCTGCACAACAGAATCACTGGGGAGCTTTTTAAAAATTTTTATCTTTTAAAAAAAATACTTTTTAACATTTTTATTTATTTTTGAGAGACAGAATGCGAGTGGAGGAGGGGGCAGAGAGAGAGACACAGAATCCGAAGCAGGCTCCAGGCTCTGAGTTGTCAGCACAGAGCCCAACATGGGGCTCAAGCTCACACGAATGGTGAGATCATGACCTAGGCCGAAACTTAACCGATGGAGCCACTCAGATGCCTCTGGGGAGCTCTTTTTTTTCTTTCTTTTTTTTTCTTTTTTTTTTTTTTTTTTAGAAAGAAGTTGATGCCCAGGGTGCCTGGGTGGCTCAGTTGGTTAGGTCATGATCACTGTTCATTGAGTTCAAGCCCCACACTGGGCTCTGTGCTGACAGTGTGGACCCTACTTGGGATTCTCTTTTTCCCTCCCTCACTGCCCCTCCACTGCTTGTTCTCTCTCTCTCAAAAATAAATATACATTAAAAAAAAAAAATTGATGCCCTACTCGCACTTCAATTCAGTTAAATCAGAATCTCTGAGGATTGGCCCAGGCATCAATATTTATAAAGTTGTTTAGTGACTTCTAAAGGGCACAGAGGTTGTGAACCTTTGGTTTTCTAATAGAAATAGAAAGCAAAAAATGGAAAACAATGTGGTAACTTTTGTAGCAGATGCTATGGAGGTAAAGAGGAGGGAATTCCTTATTATGGGGTAGGAGAAGAGAAAGTTTATGGAGAAGAGAGGTGCCTGAGCAGAGTCTCAAAGGATATGTAATGGTTTTCCTAAAATAGAGGAGGAAAGATAATTCCAAGATGAGAGAAATAGTCTAAAATTCATTATGGGACCTGGCATTGAAGCGTTTTGTGTTTAAGATTCTTTTTATTAAGTAATCTCTATACCCATCGTGGGGCTCGAACTTAGAACTCCGAGATCAAGAGTCATATGCTCTACTGCCTGAGCCAGCCAGGGGCCCCTGGCATTGAAGTGTTAGGATAGGCAGAAGCCAGATATGAAATGCTTTATATGCCTTCTAAGAAGTTTGAATACACAAGTGATACTGCTTTAGTTCATAATTTGATAAACATTTTGTTAATTGCTTATATTTTTCTTCGACCTACTATGAAAGCAGTCACTTATATAAAGAGAACACAATTGCTTTTAAATCTCATTTCATATTTTTAGAATTGGAAAATATCAGGAAAAACTTGTTCTATATAGAAATAAATTTTAAAATGTTTTTTTTTAATGATGCCTGTAATGTAATTGTTGAAAACAGAATAAAGATTCACTTACAAGTAATTTAGTAGATTTTGTTAGAATAGATTCATGTAAGGGATTCATTTATTCGTCCAATAAATATTTGAGTGTCTACAGTGTGATACGCTTCCCAGGAAGGTGGTGGCTAAAGAACTTAAATTCTTCAAAATTTTTAGCTGCACATTCAGTTCTTACTCTCTTTAGGAATTGTCTGTACCTTCAGCCCTTCTTCTATTCCACGTATTCTGATTTAGAATTTTACATAGTTTAGAACAGTGCATTGTACTGTTAACTTTACTGATCCATGACAAAGTCATTGAACTTCTGCACAATGAGGACAATGGCAAGAGTTTGAGGATATACTGAAGTCTTAAATGTGGAAGGCAAACTTAAAAACTTTTTGAATAGTATACCTTTATGATTTTGTGGCAGAGAGGGCTTTCTTAAACAAGATACAATGATAAATATGACTACATTAAATTTAGAACTTCTCTTCACTAAAAGGTGCCATAAAGAAAATGAAAAGGCAAGCTACAAAATCCAAAAAAAGATGTTTACAGAACATGTTATTGATAAGAGATTTTATTGATAAAGGATTTATATATGAATACCATATGAAAAAAATCATGTAAATCAACAAGAAAAAAAATCTAAAAGAATGGTTACAAAAAGACAAATATACATTACAGAGAAAAGGAATAACTCATAATCTTATAAAAAAATCAGGAAAATGCAATTTAAACATCAAGAAATGCAGAACTGATGGGATGTAAATTTTTACGAACATTTTGGAAATTTTTAATCTTATAAAATGGAACATGCACATACCCTATGATTCTGCCATTCTGTTTCTAGGAAACTCTTGCCCACACCAGGCAACATTGAAACAAAAAAAATGGTTGCACTGGTTATAATATTCCTGGTTGGTTTAAGAAGAGATACTAATTAAGAAAGCACTCAAGCTCAACCATAGCCAATAAACTAATTCAAAACCTATGAACAATTTAAATGACCACCAGTGGAAGAATGAATAAGTATTACACAGCGAAGTATTACACAGTTGGGAAAGTAAATGACCTACAACTACATATAAGGAATGAATCTTGAACTGTGCACTATATAACATTTTTATAAGCTCAGAAAGAAGCAAAACTAGATCATTTTTTGTTTGTTTGGAGATATGTGATGAAAGCTTTTAACAAGTGCAGTAGAACCTTGGTTTGTGAGCATAATTTGTTCCAGAAACATGCTTGTAATCTGAAGCACTCGTATATCAAAGCGAATTTCAAAAACCATTGGCTCAGTTATGATCATGTGACATTCGGCATCATGTACTACTTGTATTGCAGGACATCACTCGTTTATCAAATTAAAATTTATTAGAAATGTTTGAACACTTGCAGAACAAGTTATTCACAACCCAAGGTTTTACTGTATTTATTCAGCCAAAACTCAGGTTTATAATTGCCTTTGTGGAGGATACAGAGTGATAGAGTTGGGAGACAGCATACAAAAGATTCAAAGTACTGGTAATATTATTATCTTTTTTGCAGCAGTGATTTCATAGATATGAATTTTATAACTTCATATACACTCTACGTATCTTTTTCTATGTATCAGTTATTACCTAATAAAAATTTTAAGACAGAAAAACATTAGGCAACTACAGTTGACCCTTTAACAACATGGATTTGAGTTGCATGGGTCTACTTATATGCAGATTTTTTATAGTACTGAATCTTTTCTCTTATGATTTCCTTAACATTTTTATTTCTCTTTACTCTATTTCTCTTTACTCTTTTATTTCTCTTACTTTACTGTAAGAATACAGTATATAACATGTATAGCATTAATTATATGTGTTAGTTGATGTTTATTATTGGTAAGGCTTCAGGTCAGTAGTAGGCTATTAGTAGTTGAGTTTTGGGGGAGTCAAAGTTATATATGAGTTTTTTACTGTATGTGGGGTGGCCACCCCAATCCTCACATTGTTTAAGGGTCAGCTGTGTAATTTCCCAGAAATCAAAACTACACATGGGGCACCTGGATGACTCAGTTGGTTAAGTGTCTTACTCTTGGTTTCTGCTCAAGTCATAATCTCATGGTTCATGGGTTTCCAGCGCTGCGTTGGGCTCCACACTGCAGGTGCAGAGCCTGCTAGGGATTCACTCTCTCCACATCTCTTTCTGCCCCTGCCCTGCTTGCATTCTCTCTCCTTTAAAAAAAAAATTTTTTTTTAACGTTTATTCATTTTTTGAGAGACAGAGACAGAGCGTGAGCAAGGGAGGGGCAGAGAGAGAGGGAGACAGAGAATCCGAAGCAGGCTCCAGGCTCTGAGCTGTCTGCACAGAGCCTGACACGGGGCTCGAACTCACAAACTGTGAGATCATGACCTGAGCTGAAGTCAGACGCTTAACCCACTGAGCCACCTAGGTGCCCCAACTCGCTCTCCTAAATAAAATAAATAATTTTTTAAAAAAGTAAAAAAAAACTACACAATTTAGGCAGAGTTTATTGTTAAGGATTTAAATATAAATCTTATATAGTATATATGTAGTTAGTTTATAAAAAGGTAGAATTATGAAAACATAACTTTTAAATGTTTATTTTGAGAGAGAGGGCATGCATGCACGTGCATGAGCACAAGCAGGCAAGGGGTAAAGAGAGAGGGAGAGAGAGAATCCCAAGCAAGCTGTGCACTGTCAGCACAGAGCCCGACATAGGGCTTGATCACATGAACCATGAGATCTGGGCCTGAACCGAAGTCAAAAGTCAGATGTGCAAATGAGTGGGCCACCCAGGCGCCCCAAAAACATAATACTTTCATTATTATTATCAAATTAATCTTTTTATTATCACTAAATGTTTAGTATTTATTATATGGTCAGTAAAGTTTGAAAATGTGACATCTAAAGAATCTGTATTAACATTGAAAATGTGAAATCTATGTTTTTAAATGTCAAAAAGAGTGTTATGCTGAACAACTTTACTTTTCTCTTTTCCCAGGATATTATTGCCGGATTCCTATATACCATTTTAATCTTAGCTATCTTCTATCCGTTTGTGGACCTGATTGACGACTTCAACCAAACTCACAAATATGCTCCATTAATCATCATCGGGCTTCATTTAGCTTTGGGGATCTTTTCTTTCACTCTTGACACCTGGAGTACATCCCGAGGAGACACAGCTGAGATTCTAGGAAGTGGTGCTGGAATTGCATGTGGATCTCATGTTAGCCATAACGTGGGGCTAATGTTAGATCCTTCTCTGGATATACTACCATTAGCTCTGCCCCCCATTACCGTGACTATGTTTGGAAAAGCCATACTGCGGATCCTCATCGGGATGGTATTTGTACTAATAGTCAGAGATATAATGAAAAGGATCACCATTCCTTTAGCCTGTAAAATCTTCAGTATACCATGTGATGATATTCGAAAAGCAAGACAACACATGGAAGTTGAACTTCCTTATCGGTATATTACCTATGGGATGGTTGGTTTCTCTATCACATTTTTGGTTCCTTATCTATTTTTCTTTATTGGTATCTCTTGATGCAAAAATACTGTTTATAAGAAAGGAGGGTATCAGTTACTGATATCCAAAAATATATCCTAGTTAAAAGCCAAATCAGAGTTAGGCTTTTGCAGGAATTTAACTTAAATAATTATTTAAGTAAATTCGTAAGAGTCAGTGCATTTTATCATTGCACATCCAGATATTGTTTTAGGTGAGCTGAGCTATTTCAACACTGAGAAAATGATAAGTATCCATTTAGAATGTTCATGTAATGTTTGGAGAGTTTTATGCTGTTATGAATTCGAGTTATATATAATATATATTAAGATACATAATGTACAATTATGTATCTAATGTATGTTATATATGAAATAATATACCTAAGTTATTTTAAACTGTGGGGCTGTATTATAAAATCAATAATAATATGCAAACAGTGTGCCGGTATATTTGGATTTAGTACAGGCACGTTGTTATTAACAGATATATTTAACATTTATTTACTATGGGAACCATTTCCTAATTGAATTGCGTAATTACTAGACCAGAATTCATATGCCACCACATAATGTTTTACTGCCTCTTTTTACACTGCCGTCACCTTTCATGTTACCCATGATGTTGAGCATGGGAGGCATTTTTAATGGACCAAATTTTCAGAAAAATTAGGGTTTTTTTTTTTTTTTCAATTCTGTACACTGTGTTGAATGTACTTTATTTGCAGTTGTTCTGGACATCAGTTTAATAATTCAGGTACTGAATTTTATTGCTTGCTAATTGTGCCTTTCTGTTGCTGAATTAAGAAATGCCATGTATACTGTGATACAAAAATAAGATACTATCTTTATCTTAAGTTACATATAATCAGGCAAATGTTTTAAAAATACATGTCAAACTTAACAGGGCTAGAAGCAAGCCACCCTCAATTCTTTAGCCTTTGTTTGGAAAGAAATGTGGAATGGGTTAAACTTTCTCACTAATTTATTGGGTAGCTAAATGGATAAATATTTCCATTTTTGTAGGTATTTTTCTGTGCATTGTAAGTTTTAGGAACAAGATATATTTTTTGTACATTGTCTTGATTGTTTATACTGCAGGTAGATACTTCCAATGAATGGAAATGTAATTGAAATTTATAGATGGGACAATGCACACACTTAATTTATAAACAAACCGTTTTTCTAAATTATTTGGAAAGGATTGGATTTAGCAGTGTTAACTTTTAATACCCATTTATTAGCTACTTAAGGTAAATTATAAAATCTGAAAGTATCAGTATTTTAGATCCTATTATTTTTTCAATTTTTATTATTTTCACAGTGGTAAATTTGGGTATTAAACATTTCTTTCTTCTGTCTGTGCCTTTATATTTTGAAGTGTAATTGTAATTAGGTTAACATTAAGTTTATTTGTAGTAAGTTTTTCTTAAGAGAATTAACTTTCCATATAAATGAGCATCAGGTATGGAATTACTGACTTTAGTGCAATATCTGTCTGATTATCCAGAAGTATCACTTAAGATGTTTCTATTTTGGACAGCATAACTATTTGAACTCATATTTTTATAATTCCGATTGAGAATTTAGGGACATGGTAATTTTTACCAACATTGAATATGATAATTTTAAGTAAAACAACTAAATTTGGGATCTTTAGCTGTTAGTCGAAACCGAGGCACTTAGGAACATATCGGTACGTTGGAAAATGTGCAAAGAACTTTTCTTTCAAAATGTGTTTAATGAATTGAATTTTAGGAACTACTTCCCATAATTTGGGTCTATGCTATCTTATTAATTTTTATATCTAGCTTAAAAGGTATTTGAAAATACTCCATTTCTTTGTGATTTATTATTTTCTGTCCTATGGTATCTCCATGCTAAATGTATTTTAAAATAAAAGCCAAATTCAGAATTGAAGAGTATTTTGTTTTGTTTACCTTCTTTGCATTTGTTCTCTGTATTATCTGATATTTATAAAATATATTTAGGATTTTCATTCTAGCAGGCTTTTCCTCTGAAGCATCTTATTCAAAACCAGAGTTGTTTTCAGTAATAGAAGATATCAAAGAAATTCTTCAGGGTTCAAACTGACTTTGGGCTCCAATTGTGATCATTCTGACATTGTACTTTTAGTAAAAAGTTTCATAATATTAAGAAACATGAATAAAATGTTTCAGCAGAATCTGTGGCCAATGGTATTATAGGTAGTTGACTGCCAATTCATTGTCTCAGGCATTAGACACAGTATTAGGAACAGGTTTTTGTTTTTGTTAATGTTTATTTTTGAGAGACAGGGAGAGAGCAGGGGAGGGGCTGAGGGAGGGAGGGAGACACAGAATCTGAAGCAGGCTCCAGGCTCTGAGCTGTCAGCACAGAGCCTGATGCAGGGCTCGAACCCATGAACCGTGATATCATGACCTGAGCTGAGGTGGGAGGTTTAACTGACTGAGCCACCCAGGCGCTCCAGGAACAGGGTTTTTTTGTTTTGTTTTATTTTGTTTTAATGTTTATTTATTTTGAGAGAGAGAGAGAGTGAGTGTGTGCTAGCTGGCAAGGAGCAAAGAAAGAATCCCAAGCAGGATCCATGCTGTCTGTCATCCCAGAGCTGGACGTGGGGTTTGATCTCACAACCAGGAGATCACGACAGGAGTGGAAACCAAGAGTTGGACGCTTAACCAGCTGAGCCACCCAGGTACCCCAGGAATAGGTATTTTTTCAAGCTGAATTAACATATGGACATCTCATTTTGTAACTTTAAAATGCTGTGATATGTGAATTGCAAAACCTAGGTCTGCCAGAAACTCATTAGAAGACCTAATGTAAAACAATGTGACTACAGTAGATTTGTATAATTGTTTTTATTTACTAGCTTCCTTTATAATCTTTAGTAAATGTGTCTTTCAAACGCAACAAAAATTCAGTGATAGGAGTATAATTTAAAAGAAAATGTTCATAAAATATTCCCTAAGGAGGAGTAAATACTAGAATGTTTTAATTTTGAATATATGATCACATAATTTTATACTGCAAAGATTTTTTATTAGCAAAACAATTTCATTCTTGTTAACAAGGTTTTCACTAGATTTAAAAATCTGTTTAATCTGGACATGAGTAAGGACCAATTTTTAAAATTCAACTTAAAAGTTGAATTAGTTTTTCTGAAGGGAGTTTTTATTGTTTGCTAAAGAGATTTTTTTGGAAAGGGAACAAGCAATATTTTGAGAAGAGTACTATAACCGGACATAGTGGATGGTACCATGCAGGATATTTTGTCAGATTTGGTCATGTTCTTCCAGTTTCTTCTGTAGTGTACTTAAGTTAAAAAGAAAAAAAAAAAACCTCTTTACACACTTAAATTTTAATTGTGGTTACTACATAAGCTGCAAATAGCACAACAAAAATAAATTTTAACACACTAACTGTAAAGGACATTTTACAAAACTCTCCATTTTTAAGCCCACTACACATCTTTATAAACAAAGCATGCCCTGCTTATAAGGAGGGAGAATTCAAAGAAAAATAGAAGAAACATTTAAAAAAAAAAGTTTCCAGAAATAAACACTAATTTGTTAATTTCAACTAGCTGGTATTTTATAAATTTGTCTTTTTCCTTTCATCATCTTTAGTCTTGGTGCATTTTTTTTAAATGTTTATTTTTGAGAGAGAGAGAGAGAGCACAAGCGCAAGTTGGGGAGGGGCAGAGAGAGAGGGAGACACTAAATCCGAAGCAGGCTCCAGGCTCTGAGCTGTCAGCACAAAGCCTGATGCGGGGCTTGAGCCCACAAGCTGTGAGATCATGACCTGAGCCAAAGTCGGAAGCCTAACCAACTGAGCCACCCATGCACCCCTAGTCTTGGTGCATTTTCCACCATTTAAAACAGCCCAGCCCCTAGCACTGCAAGCAACAGGATATGACAGAATATGTTTGTATTTTAGGAGGTTCCCCCCATTTTCTGAAAGCCAAATGAATTGTGAAATTGCTTTGTGACCTATACTAACCAATTATATCATGATGTCTACAACGTTGTTAGGTTTATGTCACCAAGTCCATTATCTCAGGTTTTAAAAGTTCATACACTTACCTTACCTATTATGCTATTTGCACTATTTGATTTAATACATGTTTTCAAAGTTTTTGTTACATAATGACCTTTTCTTAGGAGATATAAAATGGATTCTTTTAAAAAAAATTACCACAGGGGCACCTGGGTGGCTCAGTCAGTTAAGCGCCGACTCTTGGTTTCAGCTCAGGTCATGATCTCACGGTTTGTGAGTTTGAGCCCTGCATCAGGCTCTGTGCTGACAGTGAGGAGTTTGCTTGGGATTCTCTCTCTCTTCACACTCTGCCCTTACTCTGCTTGCTCTCTCTCTCAAAATAAAAAACTTAAAATTAAAAAAAAAAAACAAAAACAAAAAAAAAACACAAATAGTGCAGATTTGAGGTTTTTCCTTTGTCCTGTATTAGGGGTTCTCTTAACTGAAATCTCATTATAGCATATATCAAAACCTGGGATTCTCTTGCTTATGTATTATTGGCTTCAAATGTTCTGTCTTTATGATATAAGCTCCATGAACAAAAAATAGCCTGTGCCTCTATTTACTTCTGGGTCCCTGGGACAGCAGGCATTTGATTCACATATTTTGAATGAATACTCAATCTGTAGACAGGCTATATAGTATGTACATTTTTCTGAGGGAAAAATTCTACAACTTCCAACAGGTTCTCAAAGAGATTAATGATCTAAAAAAGTAAAAAAATTATGTAATAGTTTACTTTTTACTTGTTTTAGTTGTTTTAAAACTTTAGCTTGTATGGGGCGCCTGGGTGGCGCAGTCGGTTAAGCGTCCGACTTCAGCCAAGTCACAATCTCGCGGTCCGTGAGTTCGAGCCCCGCATCAGGCTCTGGGCTGATGGCTCGGAGCCTGGAGCCTGTTTCCGAATCTTTGTCTCCCTCTCTCTCTGCCCCTCCCCTGTTCATGCTCTATCTCTCTCTCTGTCCCAAAAATAAAAAAATAAAAAACGTTGAAAAAAAAAAATTAAAAAAAATAAATAAATAAATAAAAAACTTTAGCTTGTAAATAAATGCTTCCAATTTATCTGGTAGGAATTTTATCACTTTCCATGCAAATATTTAAAGGATAATTTAGATTCTTGAAATGTTTTGCCTGTAATTACTTCAGTGCCCTGTTTTATAGAATGTGATTTATGTACAAATTATTATTTATCTTTTTAAAAGTCTATTTATTTTGAGAGAAAGAGTGAGTGTGTGAGTGGGGCAGGGGCAGAGAGAGAGAGAATATCCCAAGCAGGCCCTGCCTTCTCAGTGCAGAGGAGCCTGATGCAGGGGCTCGAACTTATGAACCAGGAGATCATGACCTAAGCTGAAGTGGGATACTTAACCTACTGAGCCACCCAGGCACCCCAAGGTATTATTTCTTTAAAAGCAAATTTTATTCTCTCCCTCTCTCTCTGCCCCTCCCCCACTTACACACACATGTGTGCACCCACACTGTCTCAAAAATAAATGGTAAAAAAAAAATTTTTTAAAGGGGTTCCTGGGTGGCTCAGTCAGTTGAGTGTCCAACTCTTGGTTTCAGCGCTGATCGTGATCTCACTGTTCCTGAGTTTGAGCCCCTCATCCCCTCCTTGGGCTCTGCACTGACAACACAGAGCTTGCTTGGGACTCTCTATCTCCCTCTCTCTCTGCCCCTCTCCTGCTTGATCGTGTGCATGCTTTCTCTCAAAAATAAATAAACACTAAAAAAACTAAAAGCGAATCTGCCAAAAGTGTTCTGTATAAATGAGGGTATAACATTTGTTCCCAGTTAATAAGCTATAGAAGTGTAATCTTGAGAATATTACTTTGCCCCTCTTTTTATCTGGGTTGATTTAGGGATGAAATTCACCAAACTCATTTTAATGGATAGTGTTACTTTTGGTTATTTCTCATTGAAGTACTATGATAACAGCCTTGAAATAGTGAACATAAAAAACTGAACTAATACTCCTTCAACATTTTCCACTCTGCAAAATGTTTCAAATAGTGTTACAAAATAAATATTTTAAAAACATTTCCCTTGGCAGGATATTCCCAAAATTCATTTATGGACACAAGCTGTAAATTTTTAAAATTAACATATAATGTCTAAATATATAGCATAATTTATAAGTAACATTAATTATAAACCCAAATACAGCATTTACATCTGAAATATTTTTTCTATCTTTCCTAAAAATCATCTACATTTTCCCACATTACATATGTTAAGGGGATTATAGAATTATAAAACATTTTAGATCTATATAGGATCTTAGAGCTCATATACAGCAACTCCATACCAAATTCATAAATCTATAATATTATTAGCAGATACAGGCATACCTCATATATTGTGGGTTTGGTTTCAGATCACTGGGATAAAGTGAGTATCACAGTAAAGGGAGTCAAATCAATTTTTTGTTTTACCAAAAAGTGCATATTAAAGTCATGTCTATACGGTAGTCTATTAAGTGTGCAATAGCATTACATCTAGGAAAAAAACACCCCAATTGACATATCTTAATTTAAAAAATACCTTATTGCTAAAAAATGCTAACCATCATCTGACCTTTCAATGAGTCTGTAATCACTGATCATCATCATAAGGAAAGAGTTTAAAATACTGCAAGAATTACTAACGTGTGACACACACACAAAGTGAGCAAATGCTGCCGGAAAAATGGCACTGATTGGTTCGACACAGGATTGCCACAAAACTTCAATTTCTAAAAAACAAAACACAATCCCCGCAATATCTGTGAAATGCAATAAAATGAGGTATGCCTGTAATTATGTGCAATCTTAATTACTTCCTCGGCAGGCAGACTATAACTTCAGGATGCAGTGTTGAACAGTCCCAAGTGAATGAAAATTTGGATGGGCTAAGAGCACTGTGGTGGGGCAAAGGATACATCTTTGGTAGAAGAAATGAGTAGAACCAAGGCACAAAAATGGGAGTGTGTTAGACATGGTTAGCAAACAAAGGCACTGCAGGTGGTCAGGTACCCGGAAGAGAGTAGTAGGATATAAAGTTGAAAAGTTTGTTAAAATGTTTAATAAGAAATTCGTATAAATAATGAAGTGTTGCCTTTCTTTACCAGTAGAAGAGCTGCAGTATTTGTTACTCACTTAGCTCAGGGATGAAATTACACCCAGCTTGAAGGTAATCAAAACTATTGTTTGATAGATACTTTTTTGTTTCTTTTTTTTTTTTTTATCTGTGATAAATGAAAAGGCTAATGTGTTTTGCTTTAAGTCTTGTTTACCTATTAAGAGGAAAAATAAGGTAATTTCATATATTAATCTTGGATTTTATATCAAGAAGCCCAAGGCCTTGATTTTGGTGACATGAGATCATGACCTCCACAGATGCAGTTAGAGGAGGAGACCCCAGTGAGTTAGGACTTTGAATATGAAGTTATATTACTCCCCTCACCTTCCAAACCCGCACTAGAGGGAAGTAAAACAAACTAATGACATACCCAGAAACCCGCTGACAGACCATGAGGGAACAGGTCACGAGGATAAGGAAGAGGCTGCAGACCAGCTACAAGTAGGCTTTCTGCGTTCTACAGCGAGGACTAGCTCCCAGGGGACTCACTCTGGGCTTTCCAGCCACTCTGGGAATAACACTGGCGTTCTTCAGCGTAATTCTTAACCCACCATACTGAGACTCTGACGTTTCTTCAATGGATTGAGAGGTCAGAACCTATCGCACATCTGATGAACCCCAACCGCTTGAGTTATGAAAAGTCTGAGGTGAGTGTGGGAAGGGTGTTTGCTAGTAGAATCACAGACACCAAGATATGTTCCCCATGTGTGAGGTAATCCCCGATACACCCATGACCACCTAATTTTTCTGATTCAACATTATTGATCAAAAGGCTCTTGACTGCTTCATGGGGTGGGGGTGGGGGTGTCCTATCTGAAAAAGACATAATGACCATATTGTCTTATATTTTACCTTACAGTTAGGCCTCAAACGTGTTACTGGCTATTGCAGACCTGCACGTGTAGGCGTTCCATGTACACCATTCACCTGAAACTCATTCCAGTGAAACTTGGGTGACTGTTCCATGAGGCGCTTTTAGAAGTCAGAAGGAAAGACTGTAGACTTCTGCCTTTGGGGGCTTTAAGGTATTCCATGTCATCATATGTTAAAGTCTGTTATAAAGCTGGTTTCAGATTCTGGGCTTGCAAGCAGTGGTTTTTTCCAGTCCCGACCTTGACACTTTACAGAATTCTTTTGTCCATTCTTGTGAAAGTCTTTGTGCATGAATTCCATTCTGCATGAAGATGCTAGTGCCAAACTGGTATTGGCTTTCATGTTCCCATCCCGTGTCTGTTTTCTCCTAAACCCACAGTGACAACACAGGTTATGCTGAATACAAGAAATACATTCAAGCCAGTATGTTACAGATGAAGAAATCAGAGGACCAGAAGTTCTGTTTTGATTTGATTTTGGACTCCAACTATAATCTGCTATACCTTTAGGCACTAGCTCTGTCTTCTGTGAGACGCAATTTCCTCACACATTAAATGAAGAGGTTAGACTCGATGTTCTCTAAAATCCCTTTCAACATTAAAAGTTTATTAAACTGTTGTAGACCGAATAAAAACAAAAGGAATATTTCTATTGTTTGTATTAGAATACTGAAATTTAATGGAAAAAAAAGAATTTTAGTCCATTTTTGTTGAGGAAATAGAGTTGAGGGAGCATATCTTGTCCTGTCCACAAAAAGTTTGTATATACTCCTTTAAGAAAGTTACAAGTTTCTCCAAAAAGAAACAATGAGTTAATTGCTTTACGAGAGTAATGACATTGATTTGAATTACAAGGTTTAAAGTGACTGCTAAGTATTACCTAATTCAACATACTCTTCAAATAGTTCTGAATCGTAATCACCCTAAACATAGTTCTTTGCTAAAAAATAAAAGTAGAGGGAGACAGGTAGACACCAATAACCTCAGGAATTCTGTAACTCATTGAACAAATGTTGCTAGCCATGGGGATGGATGTGTAAATGAAAAAGAAAGAAGAAAGTCTGGGCTATGGTCAGCAGGCCTTTGCTGCAAAGCCTGCCTTTGAGTTGACTTGCAAGGTTTTGTGTTTCTTCGGCAAAAACTGGTCAAAATGGTTACTATACAATCTGTTCCCAGAGTTTTGAAACATTCAGTGAAACTTTTTAAAACTTTGCATGATGTATTTTTTTTTTTTAGAAAGTTATTGTTTGAGAATAATGTCTTTTTATACCAGGAAATAGTTATCCTGAAATGACGTTGAAAACTTCTCCCTCCCCCTTTATTTATTTATTTTTTAACCAATACATGTTAAAGTAACAAGTCAAAAAAAAAAAAAAAAAAAAAAGAAAGAAAGAAGAAAGTCTAAGAATCTCATTCAGAACTAAAACAAACAGAAGAGAATGCTGGATAAGGTGAAACTACTTTATTACAAGCATGAACCTGGTATGAACCCTGAAGATTTAAGCTGTATTTCTGAAAATAAGACACTTGTAACATAAAACATTTTAAAACTGCAGAGCACCGTATCAAGTTATAAATATTTTTAAAAAATAAAGCCGAACATAAATGTTCACTAGAACATTTCTAAAATTCAATAATGCTTACAGCAGAAAGGCATTTTAAAAAATATTTCATAAGTTCTATTAGAAAACATGAGGTTATTCTTGAACGTCATTCAGATGGTTTCTTATGATGGTTTCACTTACCACTTCTCAACTTTATGACGGTGCAAAAGTGATACTTCTTCACTAGAAACTGTATATGGAATTTTGCATTCCGATCTTTTCTGAGCTAGCGATATGTGGTACAATACTCTTGTGATGCTGGGCAGTGGCAGCGAGCCACAGCTCCCAGCCAGCCACGTGATTACGTGGGTAAACAACCGATTCACTCGTAACCATTCGGCACCCATACGACCATTCTGGTTTTCACTTTCAGTACAGTAATCAGTGTATTACATGAAATATTCAATACTTTATTATAACATAGGCTTTTTGTTGGATGATTTTGCCCAACTGTAGACTAACATGTTCTGAGCACACTGAGGGTAGGCTAGGCTAAACTGTGTTCAGTGGATTAGGAGTATTAAATGCATTTTGACTTAGGTATTTTCAACTTAACAATGGGTTTACCAGGACATAAACCCGTGTGAAGTGGAGGAAGATCTGTAACTGAAATTAAATCCAAACACCTTAAGAATGTCTTCAAGGCCCTACATCATCTGGCCCCTACCTCACTCTGACTTAAAACTCTACTCCAGGGGCACCTGGGTGTCTCAGTTGGTTAAGTGTCTGATTCCGGCCTAGGTCAGGTCTGTGCTGACGGTTCAGAGCCTGGAGCCTGCTTCGGATCTTGTGTCTCCCTCTCAACCTCTCTCTCTCTGCCCCTCCCCCACTCGCTCTCGGTCTCTCTCAAAAATAAACATTAAAAAAAGAATTTAACTCTATTCCAATCACAAAGGCCTATTTCTCTAACCAAGCATCACAAACTTTGCCACTGCCACCTCCCTTGACTGGAACACTCCCTCTACCTCTTCGTATGGATGGCTCCCCCTCAATACTCACATCTCGGCTTAAATAGCATCCTCTCAGTGAAGCTTTCCCTGGTCATATTATCTAATGGACTCCCCATCTCCTGTATGGTTTTATCACATTATCTTGTAGTATATTGTTCATAGCACTGAAATGATCTTACTTGTTTGCTTTTTATATTCTTTCCTCACTAGCATTGAAGCTCCATGAAGGCAGGGACCATATCTACTATATTCTGTGCTTTATTCCCAGCACCTAGATTTAGTAGGGACTCGAGACATATTTGACTGAATGGATCTGCTTTATTATTTTATAGTGCTGTATGGTACAATTACATAAATCTATCACAGTTTACTTAACTATTATTCCAGTAATGGACTTTCAGATTGCCGCTAATTTTTTGCTATAACAATGCTACTCTGAGGATGCCTGGGTGGCTCTGTCAGTTAAGCGTCTGACTCTTGGTTTTGGCTTGGGTCTTGATCTCACGGTTAGTGAGTTCAAGCCCCGGGTCGGACTGTGCGCTAACAGTGTGGAGCCTGCTTGGAATTTTCTCTCCCCGCCTCTCTCTGCCCCTCCCCCAATTGCGTGCCTTCTCTCTCTGTCACTCGCTCTCTCTCAAAATGAATAATTAAACATTAAAAACAGGGCGCCTGGGTGGCTAGGTCGGTTAAGTGTCTAACTTCAGCTCAGGCCATAATCTCATGGTTCGTGAGTTTGAGCCCCTGCATCGGGCTCTGTGCTGATAGCTCAGAGCCTGGAGCCTGCTTCAGATTCTGTGTCTCCCTCTCTCTCTCTGCCCTCCCCCACTCATGCTCTGTCTCTCTCTCTCTCAAAAATAAATAAACGTTAAAAAAAAAAATTAAAAACAATGCTACTCTGAAGATTCTTGTGTCTTGTAATTGCACATAACTACACATAGGCTGGAAGCCAATAAGTAAGACAATATCCTGTCCTCTTCCCCAACATCATTTGTTTCCTTTTCCCACAGAGATTTAAAGAGCTCTCACATGCAAAATAATTTTTAAATATAAAACCAGGTTTTTTTTTAATAGTTCAGATCCAAAGAGAAAGTTGTTGCTTTCATCAGAATGTATTCTTTGTCACAATAGCATTAGATTTCAAATTCTCTCATATCAAAAAAATCACCTGGGATTGTAAAAAGATAGGACAAGACCTTTAAAACCACCTCTGCAAATAATTTTAAGTTGGATCTCTTATCATCTCATCATCTTAATCATCTATTTTGGCTCCTTGCCTGTTTATACCTTCAGCAATTTATACTAGAATGTTAAAAAGTGCTATACTGAACATTTTGTAACTATCATTTAAAATGGATGTTTATTATGGCACAAAAACAGACACATAGACCAATGGAATAGAATAGAAACCCCAGAACTAGACCCACAAACGTATGGCCAACTCATCTTTGACAAAGCAGGAAAGAACATCCAATGGAAAAAAGACAGTCTCTTTAACAAATGGTGCTGGGAGAACTGGACAGCAACATGCAGAAGGTTGAAACTGGACCACTTTCTCACACCATTCACAAAAAAAAAAAAACTCAAAATGGATAAAGGACCTGAATGGGAGATAGGAAACCATCAAAACCCTAGAGGAGAAAGCAGGAAAAGACCTCTCTGACCTCAGCCGTAGCAATCTCTTACTCGACACATCCCCAAAGGCAAGGGAATTAAAAGCAAAAATGAACTATTGGGACCTTATGAAGATAAAAAGCTTCTGCACAGCAAAGGAAACAACCAACAAAACTAAAAGGCAACCAACGGAATGGGGAAAGATATTTGCAAATGACATATCGGACAAAGGGCTAGTATCCAAAATCTATAAAGAGCTCACCAAACTCCACACCTGAAAAACAAATAACCCAGTGAAGAAATGGGCAGAAAACATGAATAGACACTTCTCTAAAGAAGACATCCAGATGGCCAACAGGCACATGAAAAGATGCTCAACGTCGCTCCTTATCAGGGAAATACAAATCAAAACCACACTCAGATACCACCTCACGCCAGTCAGAGTGGCCAAAATGAACAAATCAGGAGACTACAGATGCTGGCGAGGATGTGGAGAAATGGGAACCCTCTTGCACTGTTGGTGGGAATGCAAATTGGTGTAGCCACTCTGGAAAACAGTGTGGAGGTTCCTCAGAAAATTAAAAATAGACCTACCCTATGACCCAGCAATAGCACTGCTAGGAATTTACCCAAGGGATACAGGAGTCCTGATGCATAGGGGCACTTGTACCCCAATGTTTATAGCAGCACTCTCAACAATAGCCAAATTATGGAAAGAGCCTAAATGTCCATCAACTGATGAATGGATAAAGAAATTGTGGTTTATATACACAATGGAGTACTACAGGGCAATGAGAAAGAACAAAATATGGCCCTTTGTAGCAACGTGGATGGAACTGGAGAGTGTGATGCTAAGTGAAATAAGCCATACAGAGAAAGACAGATACCATATGTTTTCACTCTTATGTGGATCCTGAGAAACTTAACAGAAACCCATGGGAGAGGGGAAGGAAAAAAAAATAAGAGGTTAGAGTGGGAGAGAGCCAAAGCATAAGAGACTCTTAAAAACTGAGAACAAACTGAGGGTTGATGGGGGGTGGGAGGGAGGGGAAAGTGGGTGATGGGTATTGAGGAGGACACCTTTTGGGATGAGCACTGGGTGTTGTATGGAAACCAATTTGACAATAAATTTCATATATTGAAAAAAAAATAAAAAAATAAAAGCTCAGAGAAATGAAACCTAAAATAAATAAATAAATAAATAAATAAATAAAATGGATGTTTATTGCTATTTACATTAAAAATTTTTTGCTATATTTAAATAAAAATGTATGATTTGTTTCAATAAAATTAATAGCAACAATTAAAAGATAACAGGTCCAGTGGCGCCTGGGTGGCTCAGTTGGTTAAGCGTCCAACTTTAGCTCAGGTCATGACCTTGTGGCATTTGTGAGTTTGAGCCCGCATCAGGCTCGGTGCTGACAGCTCAGAGCCTGGAGCCTGCTTCAGATTCTATCTCCCTCTCTCTTACCCTGCCCTGCTAACTCTCTGTCCCTCTCTCTCTCTACAATAAGTAAATAAATAAGTAAAAGATAACAGACCTGATAATATTGTTCTTCATGGCCAATAATTTCTTGTAGTCCTTACTCTTTTCCTTTGCTACCGTTCCATTATGCTTTTGCTAAAATGAGACAATGTTTTATTGCTTGTGAGGACTATAGACTGTACCTAACCATATTAAATCAATTGGAGACTACATTTGGGCTATTATAATTGGGCTATTACAAGCTTTTTTTATTCCAAATAACATTGATAAGACATTAAGCCTCAAATATGAATTCCAACTAATTATCAATGTTTTATCAGTTCAAACCCAAGAATATATTGCCAAATAACATCTTGCAAATGAACTGTAAAAGAGGCAGGACTAATTAACATATTTTAGATATAAATAATCTTTGGAGTTTATTATTACTAATTCACTAAATATGTATTCAAGGAAATGTATGAACACAATATAGAACTTGAAGTATATGAACAGAAGTAACAGCAACCTTGCTCAAAATAGTTTTTAAAAATAAAATTAATTATCTCATTTAACAATGTCTAGAAGTAGTGGGTTACAGATCATGTTTGATCCAGTGAAACCTAGAGCCATGGAAATAGACAAAATTGCTTCTGGAACAATCTTCACAACATATATTTCATCTCAAGGACAAACACCAATCAACGAAGTATTTTTTTTATTTTTTTTTATTTTATTTATTTTTGATAGAGAGAGACAGAGCACAAGTGGGGAAGGGGCAGAGGGAGAAGGAGACACAGAATCTGAAGCAGGCTTCAGGCTCCAAGCCGTCGGCACAGAGCCTGACGTGGGGCTCGAACTCACAAACCACGAGATCATGACCTGAGCCGAAGTCGGACGCTCAACTGACTGAGCCACCCAGGCGCCCCTCAACGAAGTATTTTGCAGAAGCTATGTTGTGAAGAATTACTTAAATTCTGTTGATAGGAGCTGTTAAATAACAAAATTCAATTAAGTAAACTTGAAGATCTCATTGGCTTTATTAAATGATTCATGAATTGGGCAGTGCCCCATTTAGCAAGTAGAGAGGTACTCCAAGGAGTTACACAAAGTAGACGGTTTTTATAGACGTAGGGTGGGGGCAAGAAAGCAATCAGCAAAAGAAAAGGACGTTCTGGAGGAGGCTGTTTGCTAGGGGAAAAAGCAAGGCGTCTTATGCAGATTACCTCATCTTTCTTTGGGGGACGGGGAGGACCCAGGTGACAGACTCACTGGTGCTGATATAAAGAAAAATTTCCTGACTGACTGCTTAAGGCCACATTTCTGGGGGACACTCAAACTGTAATTAGACTTGGTATTAAGCACTGGTTTGGGAACCTGGTCTAAGTGACACCACTTTGGACACCATTTTTTAACAGAATGCTGTGGTCAATTAATGATGTCTGCCAAGGGCAATGGAGAGAGGAGGTAGAAGATAGGAAGCCAATGAAAGAAACACTAAAATGCAGACTGGAAAGGAGGAGAGAGTTGCCAGAAGAACAAAGAGATCAACAGTGTATATGTGGGTATGTGGTAGGGGCAAGTAGTGAGATTTTAATAAATGATTCAATGATTTAATTATTAGAAAGGGAAAAAAAGGAATTGGGAAATGAGGCAGTAAATACATTTCTGGGGTTTACAGACTTGTGAAATTGGTAGATAGTACATGCTAGAACTGATTTTTTTACGTGTGGGGTTTTTTTAATCTACATTATATCTAAGATTAGATTGTATCTGAGTAAGAATGTAAAATCGAAAGCTAACAATAGCCATCAAATGGCTTCGTAGCACCTGATCTTAAACACTACTTTGTGCCATTAATCATTAAGCTTACATTTGTCAAACAGAAACATTAGGGAACTACATCAAAGGGTTCAGCTCAGTTACCTGAACTGTGATTCTCAATGTGCAGTCCCCTGACCAGCAGCATCAGCATCACCTGGGAACTTGGTAGAAAAGCAAATTCCTGGGTCCCATCTCAGACTTTCTGAATCAAAAACTGGGGGATCAGGACCTAGCAATTTGTTTAACAAGCCCACCAGGTAATTTGGATGCACACTCCAGTTGTTGTATTAAACAGCATTTTCTCGTTAAAGAAGCCACATACTTATTAAGTTACTAGTGCACTGGGTCTGCCTGACCTAGATTCTGTACCGCCAAACCCTTTCAAGGGGTTAGAGCCAACTAAAAGTCTTTTAAGAATATTGTGGTCTATTGGCCAGTTGTGGTCTATTGAGAAAGCTCTGGAGAAAAAAAGCAAGCAAGCTCTGAGCTACAGGAAAGATGATTATTCACATTGGGGGCCAGCAATCCTCACAAGTAAGAGAACTTCCTCTCCCTAACTCCCCATGGCTTGAACTCAGAAGTCTCAGGCACCGACTGAGCCACCCAGGCACCCTCATGCATACAATAATTTTTGACAGATTCATCTGTAAGGAACAGTTTTGAATTTTTGACTCGCTACCCATTTACAGCATGTCCTACCAAGTCTTCCTTTTTACAGCAGTTTATTTGTGTATCCATTTTATTGTTCTATTAAACATTATACTGGAGCACCTGGGTGGCTCAATCGGTTAAGTGTCCAACTTCAGCTCAGGTCATGACCTCACAGCTCATGAGTCTGAGCCCCACGTTGGGCTCTGTGCTGACAGCTCAGAGCCTGGAGCCTGCTTCAGATTCTGTGTCTCCCTCTCTCTCTCTGCCCTCCCTGCTTGCACTCTGTCTCTCTCTCTCAAAAATAAATAAACGTTTTTTAAAAACTGAACACCCTACTGCATTTCAAAATAATCAGATCCTTTAAAAAGATCCATCTAAAAAGCATGTTTCTCTTGCCAAGTTCTGCCTTTCAGTCTTGTGATTATCTAAGGTCTTTACCTAATGTAATTAACATCTGGCTTCTTCATAGAATAACCTAGTGTCAGACAATAGATTATCTAGCCAGCATTTACATGTCATAGAGTTGACTCAGCTGCACCTGTACCCACTAATCCAAGGCTCTCTTACTTTCTCTGTTGACTGTGATTTGGTCCTGGTTACTTCACTGGTCCATCTGTGCTATGGGCATGAGGCTAGAAACAGCAACCTTACATCTGCCAACCCTAGGTATGCCAGGAAAGAAGGTCTAAGACAGAACCCTACAATGTGGATCGATAACTGTGTGATTCACATTCGCAAAACTGTCCAAGAACGTTCATTTTTCAGTGTTTTTTCAAAGAAAACTGGAAACATCCTTTAGTGATCAAGATTTCTAATAAAAATTACACTATGGGTGGCTGCACCACCAATTTCCAAGCATTTTTAGAATGACCTTAAGAGTGCTATCTTTGTTGCTCCTTCAGATCTTTGCCGTGTCTTGTTACTTCTATGAATCTCTAATCTGTGTTTCAGATTATCATGTAACCCTGAAATGGCTGCCAGTGTTTATGAATGCTTTAAATTCATGTCTTTGCCATATTTATAATTCATTTAAAAATTTTCCAGTGTCTTAAATTCATTGCTACCAGTAAAATGCAGACGCATCATTGTTTCTTTTTTAAATCTACATTTTGGAGGCACCTGGCTGGCTCTGTTGGTAGAACACACAACTCAACGTCATGGTTGTAAATCTGAGCACCATGCTGGGTGTAGACATTACTTAAAAAGAAAATCTTTTAAAAAATCTACATTTCAATGAGTACAATGAAAATCACGTATCACTAATGTTTACTAATAATTGTGCAATAGCATAAACTACCATGTTTCAAATAACCTTCAAACATTTATCAACACTTAAATTGATAGTATTTTATCGAAAAATGTAAATACAAAACAATAATTTCTCCTGCCTCAGAAATAATACTCCTTATAAAGTATAGTTAGGTTTGAAAGAAAAGAGAAAGGAAGAATGTTTACAAAAGTTCATATAAACCTACTTCTAATGCATTCAATAACATGTATTTAGTAACTTCAGTTTCTCCTAGAGTAAATTGAACAAACTGAAATTTCTGACTTCTGCCTACATTTATCCAAATTCTTCAAATCAGCATTTTATTTTCTGCTATGCAAACTTTCCTTCAAGTCCTGAACTAAAATGCTTCACTTTAAAGACATTTCTATTGCAGGGGGAAAAAAATCCCAGAAATCAGTACACCCTAAGAATTATAAAACTATAAAACAGTTGGAAAGCAGTACATAACTCTCTTCTGCTATTGGAGCTTAAGACTCCCAATAAAAAAATCTCATCTGGTTAAGGATTTAGGACTGAGCAGAGGTAGGAAACATTTTTATAGGTCTAAAACAATAACAAGAGGATGAATACTTCCCAATTGTTAATAATTATCAGTTCCAAGTATAAAAGGCTACTCTATATTACCAGATTGGGAATTAATCTTCATTGCCAGACTTACACATCTCTCTCTCCCATGTCCAAAAGAGAGCATGACTAATGCATTACTGGTAATTTCCAACATTATTTACCTAGCAAATATATCATTAGTAATATCGGTGAAAACTTACCCTACATATGCTACTTTTTTCAAGGTTCTCAATATATAAATGTTTCACGTAAGTGTTCAATACAAATTCTGAGGATACAGGCTGGCATTTCTTAAAAAGATTTTGTTCTATTTCTGTATGTAGTGTTTCTAGGATGGTAGTCTGAATATTTTTATGAAGAGTGGGTTCTTACTAGAATCAAAATTACATCAATATTTTGAAAACTTAGTAATATGTGTAAACACGTAAGGGTAAAACAGTTGTTTTTTTCTTTTCCAGAGAAAGAACTTCTCTATTTCTTTGCAGCTATTTAAAACAATATATTGGAGGTTTAGAAAATCAAGAAGTAACATTAACAACTTACTTTCACTGTCCTTGATACAGAAGTCCCAAACTAATCAGAGTAATTTGCACATTTTTACATTATCTCTACTTTAAAGTGTATTGATTTATAGCTAAATGTCAATTAAAATTAACCAGAATGCTTTGAGATGAACCACTTGATTAGCTTTTCAAAAATCAGCTGAGTGTTAAAAAAAAGCTTTTTTTGATGGAAATCTTTTTATTTTTTATTTATTTATTTTTATCTTAAAGAGAGACAGTGTGTGCATCAGCGGGGGAGAGGGAAGACAAGAGGGGGAAGAGGAAAGAATCTTTAGCAGGTTCCACGCTCAGTGCAAAGCCTGACGTGGGGCTCAATCCCACGATCCTGGGATCATGACCTGGGCCGAATTCAAGAGTTGGACGTTTAACTGACTGAGCCACCCGGGTGCCCCAGATGAGAATCTTTGTAAATTTACAAATAAATATTAACAAGATTTTGTCGTTACTCTTTAATTTTCCTTAAACGATGGAGTCTAATCTACCCTGACAGTAAATATATGGACCGGCAAGTTTTCACGAGCTGTTGCAATCTGTCTAGAGAGACAGTTCTCAGAGCTTGAAGGCTGCTTTTTTAAAAAAGGGATTGCAGCAAAGCTTTCTGAGGCGGGTATGACATTTAAAGTAGCCATTTTATGTAGCTATTTCAGTGTACTGACATTTTAATAACTTTATCATGAATGAATAAAACTTGCTCATGGTTACATAAAAAATTAAAACAAAACAGATATAAAAGAAAAATAACTCTAAAGGCTCTCACTGCTCAGAGGTAACTATTATCGACCAATCCTTCTTCAGATTTTTAAAAATGTATACACTAGCATATATTTCCTTTTCAAAGTTAAATAAAAATGAGCTGCCTATACGGTCTGTACAGTTTTCATTTAAAAATGTATATAATGAAGGACCTACTTAATTTTAATGACTATATATTATTATATTCTTGTAGCATAATTTAACTAATATTCTGTTTGTACATTTAAGATATTGTCAGGTTTTTAAAAATTAGTGATACAGTGACCATCCTTATATATACATTTTTATACATTTATATGAAGTGGAATTGATGAATAAACCTCTGTGGATTTCTTTGTGATGATAGATGTCAAACTGGCCTCGAGATAAGATTATATTAATTGATAATGCCATTAGTGGTATATAAGAGTACCTGCTTCCCTATTCATCATCAATACTGGCTGGATATTATTGAACTTTTCCATATTTCACTCTGAGTAAAAAAATGCTTTATTCTTAAAATTAATTTTATTGTTTTATTTTGCATTTATTTATTTATAAGTTTAAGCCTTTTCCCGAATGTGTTATATATTCACGTCTTTGTCCATTTTATTTTAGGCTTTTGTCTTACTGACAAAAGAGTGCTCTTTGCATATTAACCCTTTCTGTCACTTACACATAATGAATATATATATATATATATATATATATATATACATATACACACATATACATACACACATTATTCCAAAGGACTATTTTATGTAGCCAAAAACAAAAAAAGGTGACAACTATATACATACTAATGTAGAATAACTCCAACCTATTTCCAAGTTGCAAAAAAAAACAAAAGAAAGAAAAGTATGTTCCTGTATATTTACCAAAAACAGATAATATATGGGGTACCTGGGTGGCTCAGTTGGTTACGCATTCAACTCGATTGCGGCTCAGGTCATGATCTCACCATTTGTGAGTTCAAAAGCCCCGCGCTGGGCCCCGCACTGCCAGTGCAGACACCACTTGGGATTCTCTCTCCCTCTCTCTCTGCCCCTCCCCCACTCTCACTCTCTCTCTCAAAATAAATAAATAAATAAACTTAAAAAAAAAAAAACAGATAATATATACATAAAAGGCACATGATATCTCTGGAAAGATACCCAAGAAACTAGTTTTAGGGATCAGCTTTGGGAAGAGAAATAGGGAGAGAGTGAGAGGGTAATTCACTTCTTAATGTATATAGTTGTGTATCATTTCAAGGTTTTTTCTTTTTTTGTTTTACCATGAATGTGAATAACCTAATTTTTCTAAAGAAGTGACCTAATGCAAATTCAGTCCTTTTTTTTTTGTGGCTATCTTATTTTCCCAAAAGTATTGTTGAATAAGTCACCCCTTTACTCTGAAATGTTATCTTTATCTTGTACTAAATTCCCATATAAATATTAGTCTTTTTCTGGAGTCTTTACTCAGCTTCATTGATTTGTTTATCTGGTTGCAAAGGGTTTCTAGTACTGCACGTTTACAATAAGTTTTAATTTTTAGAAAGATCATTTCTCTATTAATGTTCTTTTTTAAAAAGTTTTTTTTTTTTTCCTCTCAAGCCGCCTGGGTGGGTCAATTGGTTGAGCATCCAACTCTTGATTTTGGCTCAGATCATGATCTCACAGTTCGTGGGATCAAGCCCTATGTACGGCTCTGTGCTGAGCATGGAGTCAGCTTAAGATTCTCTCTCTCCCTGCCCCCTCCCCCGCTTGTGATCTCTAAAATATAATAATTTTTAAAAAGTTTTTTCTGTCTATTCTCATATTTCCAGATGAAGTTTTTTGGCCATTTTTTTTATTGTAAAATATACATAAAATGTACTACTTTAACCATTCTTTTAAATGTTTATTTATTTTTGAGCAAGAGAGCACAAGCAGGAGAAAGGCAGAGAGAGGGGGAGATACAGAATCCGAAGCAGGCTCCAGGCTCTGAGCTGTCAGCACACAGCCTGATGTGGGGCTCGAACCCATGAACTGTGAGATCATGACCTGAGCCAAAGTCAGATGCTTAACCAACAGAGTGCCTGCCCAAGCGCCTACCATTTTAACCATTTGTAAGTGTACAATTTCACTGTGCACACTCACATTATTGTGCAACTATCTCCACCAATCATCTCCAGAATCTAGATGAATTCTAACACTTTGTCAGTTTCCAAAACATAATGCTGCCGATATGCCAACTGTTATTATATTCAAGGTATGGATTAATTTACGTAGAGTAACAGTTTTTACCATATTATCACTCACTCAAGAAACATTTATTGAGTGCCTATTACACCAGGAACTATACTAGGCACTGGAGATGTAAATGTAACTAAAGTAACATATCCGTTTTTACAGATATCGTGAAATCCAGAAGAGGAAAGAGATTAAGCAAATCGTTGCACATATAAACATAAAATTGCCAAGCTTTAAGGGACAGATACATGGTTTCATGGTGAATTTACATTAAGTGGTTTGATATAACCCAGGGGATCTGGGCAGTCTTCCTGGAAGAAATGACAACTGAACTGACTCTGCAAAACATACTCAAATCATCTTCAATATCCTCCAGTTAGCTTCACACAGGCCTAGCACATTTCTTAGGTTTGTCCCTGAGTATATAATCTTTTAAATAGTATATGGGATCTTTTATTCACTTTATGTTCTAACTGGATCTTTTCTATGTACGGGAAAGCTATTGATCTCTGAGTATTAAATTTGTAATCAGCTGCCTTTAGAATTTTGATTGTTTTTGAGGAAACTCATTCTTTCACTCTTACACATTTTTGCTTCAGCCAAGAAGGTAAGAATGTCTGCCAAACCTTCCATTCTTTTTTTTTTTTTTAATTTTTTTTTAAATGTTTATTTATTTCGGAGACAGAGAGAGACAGAGCATGAGTCTGGGAGGGGCAGAGAGAGAGAGGGAGACACAGAATCAGAAGCAGGCTCCAGGCTCCGAGCTGTCAGCACAGAGCCTGACGCGGGGCTCGAACCCACAAACCGTGAGATCATGACCTGAGCCGAAGTTGGTCGCTCAACCGACTGAGCCACCCAGGTGCCCCAAAAGCTTCCATTCTTTAGGAAGTTCTAGGGGAGAGGCCTTTGTCTTCTCTCCACCTCTGTCAATGCAAGAATGATCTATCTGTTTGTGAAATGGTGAGACTATGACATCTACTGAATCACATTTCTGTATTGAGTAGAATTAACATGTGAAAGGGCCATGGCTCATATGTGGACCGTGTCTTTTGGCTCTCTAGAATCAACAGGTCATGCAGATCTCAATCTACCATGCAGCAGGCTGGTTTATAGGTTTGCTCTGTTGACTTAACTCTCCCATCACAGAAAGGATGTTTGAGTTCCATACGCTGCATTACTCTATGTATGATTTCAGATTGTTTTGCCAAGAAAAAACTTGAAAGTTCTATTTTCAGGGGTGCCTGGGTAGCTCAGTCGGTTAGGCATATGACTTGGGCTCAGGTCATGATCTCATGGTTCATGGGTTTGAGCCCTGCATGAGGCTCTGTGCTGACAGCTCAGAGCCTGGAGCCTGCTTCTGATTCTGTGTCTCCCTCTCTCTCTACCCCTCCCCTGCTCATGCTCTGTTTCTCTCTCAAAAATAAACATTAAAAAAAAGAAAGTTATATTTTCATTCTTACATCTTGAATTTGCACCTATTTTAGAATGCAATTAAAATACTTAATTGTATCAGCTTAGAGAGTTTCATTAAAGAATAAAAAGCACTCTACTTCTGAAACCAACACTGTACTATATGTTAACTAACTTGAATTTAAATAAAATCCTGGAAGAAGGAAAAAAAAAGAATAAAAAGCATTCTGTCAATGTAGTACTTAGTATTCACTAAACCCCTGGTCACCAAATTTTGTTGACTATACATTCATCATAAAAAAGTTCAAGTATCTATTCCCAATCTGTAATTAATAAATTATCTATATGTACCAATGCTTTTTATATTATAAAATACACATAGAATAAGGATTTTTACAGAATGAGATCTCTAAAATAATTTTTACTTATTGATGATTCTTAAATATTTTGCTCTCATGAAAAATAGAAATAATTTCATTATTTTTGAAACTCTTGGTTTAACATCTTGGATATAAAGATACTTGAGGGACACCTGGGTGGCTCTGTGGGTTAAGTGTCATGGTTCATGGGATTGAGCCCCATGTGGGGCTCCATCCTGCTTGGGATTCTCTCTCTCTCTCCCTCTCTCTGCTCCTCCCCCACTCCCCCTCCCTATCTCAAAATAATAAGTTAAAAAAAGGTAGTAAGATTCAAAAGGAAGTAATACAAAAAAAGGATACTTTTTTTATCCTGTATCCTAATTACAAAGATTTTTGTCAAATTCCACTAGAAATATCCATCTTCCCTAACATCAATCAGATGTTACTTTTTTATATCTAACACATAGATTAAAAATATACTCTAACTCTTCATTTAGTAAATTTTCAAACAAGTTTGAAAATCATTTCTAATTTCAGTGTACTTCAATTTTTTAAAATTTACCTTTTTAATGTTTATTTTGTTTTTGAGAGAGACAGAGACAGAGTCTCAGTGGGTGAGGGGCAGAGAGAGAGAGGGAGACACAGAATGGGAAGCAGCCTCCAGGCTCTGAGCGGTGCTGATGCGGGGCTCGAACTCACAAACTACGAGATCATGACCTGAGCCGAAGTCGGACACTTAATGGACTGAACCACCCAGGCGCCCCAGTGTACTTCAATTTTTATATGTGAAAAACTTGTGTCATCTTCAGCAATAAATTCACACAATCAATAATAGAAACATTTCCAAGCATGTGTTTTCAAATTATACATTCTTCTGATGAGAAATCACTTTTCCATTCATTGTTAAAAGATCACTGTTACCTGAAATAATCAGATCAAGTGTTCCTTTTTTCTGTTCCCCAAAATATTTGCCAACATTGCATTTTACAGAAAGCCACTTGTCAGCACAAGAAAGGCAGGAAATTTGAAACTGTTTCCTTTTTATAAAAAGAAAGTGTGTAGTTTTTCTTCACTTTGGCAAATCTATTATTTTGCCACAGAAAAATCCATGAACCTCTCCCTCTATATGAACATTTTTTATACTCATTCTACATATAATTAAAAAGTATTATAAAGAACCTACACTACCAGGGTGCCTGGCTGGCTCAGCGGATACAGCACACAACTCTTGATCTTGGGGGTTGTTGAGTTCGAGCCCCATGCAGGGTGTGGAGATTACTCAAAAATAAAATCTTAAAAAAGTCTACACTAAAATTTTGAAGTCTTGTTTTTATTAAATAACTAGACTGACGAGGGGCACCTGGGTGGCTCAGTCAGTTAAGCATCAACTTTGGCTCAGGTCATGATTTCACGATTTGTGGGTTCGAGCCCTGCATCAGGCTCTGGGCTGACAATGCAGAGGATTCGGTTTTCTCTCTCTGCCCGGCCCACATGCTCTTGCTCTTTCTCAAAATAAACTCTTTATTTAAAAAAAAAAAAAAGGACAGGTTGGGGCATCTGGGTGGCTCAGTCAGTTAAGTGTCTGACTTCAGCTCGGGTCATGATCTCATGGGTCATAGGTTCAAGTCCTGCATCGGGCTCTGTGCTGACAGCTCAGAGCCTGGCGCCTGCTTCAGATTCTGTGTCTCCCCGTCTCTCTGCCCCCGCACCCCCGCCTTGCACTCTGTCTCTGTCTCTCAAAAATAAACATTAAAAAAAGGTTTTCTTAAATAACCAGATTGATGACATTCTGCAGAAGTTTGTATAGTCTGACTCCAACTATCTTTTTATTATATCCTGCCAGTGATGAATCCCATGATTTAATGTCACATGTGTCATTAGCACTGTAACCATATTCCAGAAAATTCATTTATTCTAGTGAAGTCAGTTGCCCCACTAAAACTAAAAAAGTCAGTTTTGTTTTCCCATGAAAAATTTTTATTAAAGAAGTCATTTACTATTAAAAACATAATCTCTCTGAGATAGCTTTTTTGTAATGGCTTAAGAAAAACAGTTCTTCCCATGTTTCATTATTGACTCAGAATTGAATAAATACCATAAGCTGAGACATGTTAGAAACACTTTTATTTTCATCCAAATTAATAGGAACCTCTCGCACCACATAATTTTTTCTAATATTTGTTCCTTCAACTTTCCACAATAGTTTCTATTCATATTCTTTTTAGTGTATGTTACCTAAAGGAACGTGTTTTAGGGGTGCCTGGATGGCTCAGTCGGTTAAGCGTCAGACCGTTGATTTTGACTTAGGTCACAATCTCGCAGTTCTTGAGTTCAGGCCCCACATCTGGCTGTGCACGGCCAGGGCAGACTGCTCTGCCCCTCCCCTGCTCGTGCTCTCTCTCTCTCTCTCTCTCAAAATAAGCATAAATTTAAAAAAATATATGTTTTCTCCCTTTTTAAAATTCTTTAAATTATTTTAGCTATTTAACTGTGGTAGGAAGGAATGGTGTGTAAGTAGTGGTAAACTGGTTTCTTTTTAGTTGTTGCGATTTTTTTGTTTTGTCTTTCATTGTTAGGAAACCTGGGAAGAAATCTTAGAATTCTAAACATTTATCACTTAATGTTATGTGAAATTGTATAAAGTATTGCATGGTCACATAATTTTAAACATCACTGAAAAGACTGCTGAGATTTAAGCTTCCTATTCCGGATGCATAGATTTTAAATACCTTGCTGACAGTGTTTTACTTATTAGCTAATATTTCAAACCATTCTAGTCACTAAGGCAAGATTCACTTGCTAGAAAAGTGAATAGAAATCCATATTTCAAATAGTCTTCTTTATAATTTTACCTGACTTCTTATTAGATCTCATTAAGCTGCCATTTTTACCACATATTTTGACTAAGAAGAGACTGTACTGGAAGTAAGAAAAATCTAGTTTGCCATTTTGTCGTTGCTTTTGTATTATTGATCTTTTCTTGTCTTCTTTTTGTGACTTTTATTTTTTTATTTTTAAATGTTTAAAAAAGTTTATTTATTTTTGAGAGAGAGAGAGAAAGACAGAGCATGATAGGGGGAGGGCAGAGAGAGTGGGAGACACAGAATCCGAAGCAGGCTCCAGGCTCTGAGGTGTCACTATAGAGCCCGACTCGGAGCTTGAACTCACAAACCGGGAGATTATGAACTGAGCCCAAGTCAGATGCTTAACCAACTGCGCCACCCAGGCAGTCCATGAGTATTTCAAAAGCATATGCTTATTGTCTTAGGCCAGGTTCTTAAGAAGCAGAGTTTGAGATGAGGATTCCAGTGATTCTTTTCTGAGAGTGATGTTATGATGAAACCTGTAAGGCAGTGAGAAAAAGAGAACAGGGTAGGAGAAAGGGCTAGGCAAAGGTGTGGACTCAATTAAAGTTTATCCTCAATCTGATCCCACAAGGAGCTTTGGGGTACGGATGGCACCAGGGAGTCATCTCACTTTGAGGAAAGGAGGCAAGCCTTACATTTGGTCATCAGCTCCAGGTCTCCTGGGGTGTGGGTGGGACGGCAGTGGTAGTGTCCAACCTCTCTGATTAGGTGGCCCCCATCATTTCAGGGCAATTCCCCCAGGCAGGAGGGATACCTATGAGTTGTTAGCAGCCAAGAACAGACAGCATATGGGGAATGGGTGCAATGACCAGGAAAGAGATCTTGCACCAATACCCATTTTGTGAGGTTAGTGTAGTTAGATGTTATGATTGGTAAATCTTTTTCTGTACCATTGTACAATGTATCGCAATGTGCTAAAAAGGAGCAAACACAGAAGAGTGACACCTGAATACTTGTTGCTGGATACCTGCCACCTCATGTGACCATCTGACCTTTGGACTGAATGCAAGTGGCATTCTGTATATTAAATATTAGTAAAAATTAATTTCCTGTTTTTAGGTAAAAAGGAAATGTAATGTTTATTTATTGGGGGGGGGGGAGGGAGGCAGAGAGAGAGAGAGGGGGAGACACAGACTCCAAAGCAGGCTTCAGGCTCTGAGCTGTCAGCACAGAGCCTGACATGGGGCTCAAACCCATGAACAGTGAGATCATGACCTGAGCTGAAGTCGGATGCTCAACGGACTGAGCCATCCAGGTGGCATGGTAAAAAAGAAATTTAAATACAAGTTCTAATATTTTGTTCCTAAACCTCAGTGAGTTACCCTGCAAACTCCAGCATGGAGATCACTATGCCAGTCAGGAATGCCCACAAAGCACAGTCCTATTAAACATGTGAAATAGAAAAGGCTGGTCTTCTACATCCTTTTATCTGCCCTTTCTGTGTATTCCCATATTTGCTTGTTTTCATACTGTGTATTTTGAGGCTTGTCAGAATCCCCCATTTCCAACAGCATTCAAATTTAATCAATGTCTTTATTTTTTTTTTAATCTTTTTAAAAAAAATTTTTTTTAACATTTATTTATTTTTGAGACAGAGAGAGAGCATGAACAGGGGAGGGTCAGAGAAAGAGGGAGACACAGAATCTGAAACAGGCTCCAGGCTCTGAGCTGTCAACACAGAGCCTGACGTGAGGCTCAAACCCATGGACTGCGAGATCATGACCTGAGCTGAAGTCAAACGCTTAACCGACTGAGCCACCCAGGCGCCCCATGCTCTCTCTCTTTCAAAAAAAAAAAAAAAAGAGAGAGATAAAAAAAGATTTTATATCTAAGTAATCTCTACAGCCAGCGTGGGGCCTGAACTCACAACCCTGAGATCAAGAGTCACACGCTCCACCAACTGAGCCAGCTACGTTCCCCATTACTACATATTTTAAAATATATTATTCATAAAATGTTACTTAGGTTAACATGCAATAGGTTTAATATTGTTACTTAAAAATAGGCAAATATTTAAAATTTTTATTTTAATTTCAAATACAAAAGTATCGATAGACATAACATATAAACAACAGCTCTGTGGGGTCTTCAATAATTTTTGAGTGTAGAGGGGTCCTGAGAACAAAAGTTTCAGAACTACTGGTCTGAAATGCTCTCTGTTCTTTACTCATCTTCTCGCTCTCTCAGCATCAGCACGTTCCTTCCTGTACATGGAGATTTGTGTACCTGTATTATTGCCTCTACCTGAAGAGAGAGCTCTTTGTATTCACCACGGTACTCAGCAATGCTCTGCACGTAACAGAAGCTCAGTAAGTATTTTTTTCAATAAGTATTTGCTGAATTCAAAAGATGAATGTTGCCTCCCAGTTTTCTTCTAAAATCTGCTCTTCTTTCCAAATTTATCTTTGCTTGACTCCACTGCTCCGTATAGGTAGCCATCGAATCATCTCTCATTTCCTTTTCATAAAACTCAGATGCATGCTTTTCACTTAGCTCCATACCAACGGCGGTGACTCATCAGGTGTGGTGAGTGCAAGAGGGAGCTCCTGCTAACTTACACACTAACCTTCCTTAAGTATTGGTATTGTTGCATTACTCTTAAGAGCCTACCGAGTCCCTGTTTACCACCTCAGGCCCAAATACCTCTGCCTGTTTATGCTCACAACTTTATCCCACGTACCATCCTCATCTCCCATTCACCCAACCTTATCTCCCATTCACCCAACGTACACCTTCTTTGTAAGCAAACTGATTCCCACACACTCTTTCCCAATGACAGACTTTTTGCACTGGCCACTCCCACCACCTGGCTAGATGTTATCCATCCTTTAACACCAGTTCAGTTCCCACAATCTCCATTAAATCTGCCTAGACCAATGTCTTCTTTCTTCCTGTATCATCAGAGCAAACAGGTGCCTTGCAGGTTTCAAGCTCTGAACTGGACCTCAGTGACAGAAGTTGAATCAAATACAATCCTTATCCTCCTCAGGAATGCAGCCAATAGGGGAGATTGACATGACCACAATAAACACTATGTTCTAAGTATTTACAATGAATTATCTCATGTAATATTCAAAACAACCTATTCTATCTTATTTTCCCACCTAAGAAATGAAGCAGGTGGACACAAAGATATGTAGCCTGCCCTGTCACAAAGCTAGGAAGTGCCAGAGTCTTCTCCACTCCAGAACTGGAGTTCTTAATTGTTATCTCACAACGCTTGCCGAGTAAGAGAATCAAAGCACAATGGACAGAGTGATTGGAGAGCAAGAAAGAAAAAGCCTTTGTTTCTGGGAGGAGGGAGAGGGCAGGACCAATAAGAGGAAGTTTCATGTTGTCCTTCTGCATGGCCAAAACAACCCCAAACACACAAATCAGCATCATCAAGGGCATGGAGCTCTAAGAGACAAACTTGTGCAACATGTTGTTCTTTCTTTTGGATTCTCATGGAACAGGTAGTTGTCTATACTTTTGTTTAAGCATCAAATGCATGGAAGTGCTTATTTTTTATGCATCTGTTTCTGCTATTAGACCATTCAGTGAGGATGGAGAAAGCATCTTATTCGTCTTTCTACAGCCACTAGCTCACAGTAGGTGCTCAATCCATGTTCATAAAGGAATACATGATGGGTGTGCAGGATGTGTGAGGCTGGGAAGAGAGGGCTGATAAAGAGATCAGAAGGCAGGAGGAGGCCTGATTTTAGAAAGCAGGCTGTGGAGATTTAAGGCATATTTGCAGGCAAAAGGGAGCAGGGAAGCTAGAGAGGTTTTTTGTTAATATTATTTACTGTTTTCCAAAGTAATAAAAGTCTATAGTTTTAGGGGCGCCTGGCCGGCTCAGTCGGTAGAACATGGGACTCCTGATCTCAAGGTTGTGAGTTCAAGCCCCACATTGGGTGTAGAGCTTACTAAAATAAAATAAAATAAAATAAAATAAAATAAAATAAAATAAAAGGCTATAGTTTTAAAAAGACATAATACTAAAAAGCTCACAATTCCGACATTAGTTCCCTGCTGTGATCCCAGTCCTGCTTACCAGGTAACTATCTTAAATTCTTTTAGCTGTTTACCCAAAGTTACAACCATATTTCTAAACAATGCTCTTATAAAGTTATTTTAAAATTAATTTTATTTATTTTTTAAATTTATTTATTTAGCAGGCTCCTCACTACCAGTGAAGAGCCTGACACGGGGCTCAAACCCACGAAACTGGGAAACCATGACCTGAGCCAAAACCAAGAGTTGGAAGTTTAACTGACTGAGCCACCCAGGCACCCCTAAAATTAATTTTAGATATTGACTTCCCATCACAGTGGAGGAAGACTTCATTCCACCACAGTCCACCTCCCTCATTACTGTGGATCTTCTCCGTAGGCCCAGGATACTGACATTTCTCCATAACATACCTTAGTTGTGCTTTCTCTTTCCTCTTTGGGAGACACAAAAATGACTCATATCCTTCTGTTCTAGGACACGTTTTTGTATTATTTCTTTGATAAATGCCAGTCTTCCATTTTCTTTCTTCTCTTTCTATACTTCATATTAACTGAAATTTCTGAATTCTTTAAAAAATTTTTTCATCTAAAGACAAATACCATATGACTTCATTCATATATGGCATTTAAAAAACAAAACAAACAGGGGCACCTGGGTGGCTCAGTCAGTTAAGCATCTGACTCTTGACCTCTGCTCGGGTCGTGATCTCACGGTTTGTGAATTTGAGCCCTGAGGCAGGCTATGCGCTGACAGTGTGGAGCCTGCTTAGGATTTCGTCTCTCCTCTCTGCTCCTCCCTCTCTCTCAACATAAATAAATAAAATTTAAAAAGAAGAAAAGAGGGGTACCTGGGTGGCTCAGTTGGTTAAAGAAGCTGACTCTTGCTTTCAGCTCAGGTCATGATCTCGTGGTTCATGAGTTTGAGCTCCATATCGGGCTCTGTACTCTGATAGTGTAGAACCTGCTTGGGATTCTCCATCTCTCTCTCCCTCTCTCTCTGCCCCTTCCGTGGCTGTCTCTCTCAAAATAAACAAACTTTAAAAAATTAAAAAAAAAGAAAAGAAAAGAAACGAGGAGAAAAAAGAGACAGACTAAAAACCAGACTGTTAGCTATAAACAACAACCACATGGTTACCAGATGGGAGGTGGGTAGGGGGACGGGTGAAGCAGGTGAAACGGGGATTAAGGAGCGCACTTGTGATGAGTACAGAGTATTGTATAGAACTGCTGGATCACTGCACTGCACACTTGACAGGAATATGCTTCCTGTCTTGTCCTCGGCGCTGCCTGTGGAGGTGGCAGCCATCTCTTACTCGGCATCACGGCTGCCCTTAACCTCTGGTGAAGCCCAAGATTGCTAAAAAGAGGACCAAGAAGTTCATCCGGCACCAGTCAGACCGGTACGTCAAAATCAAGCGTAACTGGCAGAAACCCAGAGGCATTGACAATAGAGTGCGCAGAAGACTCAAGGGCCAGATCTTGATGCCCAGCGTTGGTTACGGGAGCAACAAGAAGACAAAGCACATGCTGCGCTGTGGCTTCCGGAAGTTCCTAGTCCACAATGTCAAGGACCTTGAGGTGCTGCTGATGTGCAATAAATCTTACTGTGCAGAGACTGCTCACAAGGTCTCCTCCGAGAACCATAAAGACATTGTGGAAAGAGCAGCCCAGCTGGCCATCAGAGTCACGAATCCCAATGCCAGACTGTGCAGCAAAGAAAATGAATAGACAGCTTATGTGCATGTCATATTTGTGTTAAATAAAACCATAAAACTACAAAAGAAAGAAAGAAAGAAAGAAAGAAAGAAAGAAAGAAAGAAAGAAAGAAAGAAACTAATATAACACTGTAGGGGTGCCTGGGTGGCTCAGTTGGTTAAGCATCCAACTTTTGCTTTTGGCTCAGATCATGATCTCACAGATTGTGAGTTCAAGCCCCAGGTTGGGTGCCAGGCTGACAACACAGAGCCTGCCTGGAATTTTCTCTCTCTCTGCCCCTCCCCTGCTCTCTCTCTCTCTCCCAAAATAAATATTTAAACATTTAATATAATACTGTATGTTAACTATACTGGCATTAAAATTAAAAGCTTAATAAAAATGTTTTTTCTTCAACTTTCCATTTCATTGCTTTTTATTCTACTTTCTGTGAGATTTTTTTTTTCATTTTCAAGGGCTCTTTCTTGTTAACTAACATATACATTTTATATATATCTAACATATATCTACATATTATATATGTTTAATGCAAATTATATAATGAATATCTACATATAATGTATATCGAACTCTTTCTTGTTAACTGATATGTGTAGATTTTATTACTTTTTAAAGTTTTATTTTATTTATTTTGAGAGAGAGAGAGAGAGAGAGAGAGAGAGAGTGCGTGTGGGTGCACACGAGCAGGGGAGGGGCAGAGAGAGAAAGACTCCCAAGCAGGCTCCAGCACTGTTGGATGGGAACCCGACATGGGGCTAGAACTCATGAACTATGAGATCATGGCCCAGAGCTGAAATCAAGAATCAGACACTTAACTGACTGAGCCACCCACACACTCCCATGTAATTAAATATTATATATTACATATACAGTTATATGTAACATTTATTAATAAGCTTGTTAAACATTTTATGAAATATACACCATATAACACATATACACGTACCTTATTCTTTTATGGATGCAAACTCTTTATAATAGTGATTATTTTATAGTGTTCCCTACAGTGACCCTATTTTCTCCACATCCGCTTTGGTTTTTGTTGGAGGTTTTCCTACAATGTCTGTAATTTTGGGCTGTCTGTTCATTTTTAGGCATGAGGATCTGTAGGATGGGAGAGGGGAACTAGGATTTCAATGCCAGACTTTTGATGCTCCGTCTAATGCCATCTTGTGGACTTGGTACCTGTAAGTACTGAGCCTCTGAGGGATTCTTCAGAGTTAACTGTCTTGCTCTTCATGAACATTTCTCTCTTTTTTTAAATCTTTTTATTTGCTTTTGAAAAAGAGAGCATGAGCAGAGGAGGGAAAGAGAGAGAGGGGGACCAAGGATCTGAAGTGGGCTCTGTGCTGACAGCAGTGAGCCCAACGTGGGGCTCTAACTCACAAACTCCAAGATCATGACCTGAGCTGACGTTGGATGCTTAACCGATTGAGCAACCCAGGTGCCCCATTCTGATTTTTGTTCCTTAAATTGTTAGCTCCACCACCATGCTAAATCAAGTACCACTCTTCCATTCATTTTCCATCCTCTACAAATCCATTAGAATTTCTTTTCTTTTTTTTTTAATGTTTATTTATTTTTTTGTGGGGGAGAGAGTGAGAGAGACAGAGAGAGAAAGAACACAAGCAGGGGAGGGGCAGAGAGAGAGGGAGACACAGAATTGGAAGCAGGCTCCAGGCTCTGAGCTGTTAGCATAGAGCCCAACATGGGGCCGGAAGCCATGAACACCAAGATCATGACCTGGGCTGAAGTTGTGACGCTTAACCGACTGAGCCACCCAGGTGCCCCTAGAATCTCTTTCCTTCTCACTTGTTTGCTTGGTCCTTCTGAGTTAATAACTTTTTTCATTCCTTTACAACACTTCAGAAAATGTGAGGAAACAGAGTGAAATTTGTGTTACTCCACCTTTTAAAACCAAAGTCCACTGAAGGTTTAAGGAGAGTTAAGGATTTGCTTGTTTTAAAAGCTAAAACACTGGTGGCTTTATAGAAAAGAGGCTGACAGAGAAAGAAAGAGGACGCAAAGTTGGTTTGAGGCTATTGCAAAGTTAGAACAAACCATGAGGAACTGAGTTAGGACATTAGCAGTGGGGAAAACAAGGGTATGTGAAAATGTGGTTTCTTCCCCCAGGTACTATCAATGTGTGACTGAACGAAGAGGGTTGAGGGTCAAAAATTACATTAAGGCTTTTAGTGTGGGTGACTGAGACAGTGCAGCCATTGAGAAAGGGACCACAGAAGGTGGAGAAAATCTTATGTGGACCTTTGGTGACATTTACTTCAGGAGGCGGCAAAGGAACTGAAAAAGGACTAGGATGAAAGATGAGCAAATGAGAGTGGTGTTTCACAAGATGGTGGGAGAGGTCAATGTTCTCAAATGGTAGGGATGTCCTCTCAGACAAAAAGACAGAAAGTCCTTGGATTTGGCAAGTAAGAGTTGACTTGTGACGTATGAGAGAAAGGTTTTCATGGGAGCCTAGAGAGTAAAGCTATGTTACAGCAGATTGAAGGATGAAGGGGAGATGAAATAGAGGCAGTATAGAAAGTATTATAGAAAGTGGAGTAAATCAGGGGCACCTGGGTGGCTCAGTCGGTTGAGCGTCCAACTTCGGCTCAGGTCATGATCTCACGGTCTGTGAGTTTGAGCCCCACGTCGGGCTCTGTGCTGACAGCTCAGAGCCTGGAGCCTGTTTCAGATTCTGTGTCTCCCTCTTTCTCTCTCCTCCCCGCTCATGCTCTGTCTCTCTCTTCTCAAAAATAAATAAACGTTAAAAAAAAAATAATTAAAAAAAAAAGAGGAGTAAATCCATGGGTTGTCAGAGTCACAGTAAAAGTATTCTATAAAACAGAAGAGACTTACATATTGGTAGGAACAAGGAAAAGGTAGAACTGGAGAAAAGGTGGAAAATAAATGAGGATACAATTGATTCAAGGCCTTGGCAGACGTGATTAAATACATGGGCAGAGATCAACCTCAGAAAGAAGGGCACTCCTGAACTTCCTAGAATCTCCTAGCAACCTCTGCTCCCCTTAAAACACACACAGAAAACACTCGCCCACAAGGTTTTTGTCTTGCACTAGGATCTGTCTCTCTCTCTATCCTACCAGTTCCATCTGTAGGAAACAATAACTCATTGTAACAAATATCCTAAAATATGAATTATTCGGACCAGAACAGCACAAAGGAGCCTTCATCAGAGGAGTGTAAGGTTGCTGGGGCTCTTGGGTGGCTCAGTCAGTTGAGCATCCAACTTCGGCTCAGATCATGATCTCACAATCCGCGAGTTCAAGCCCCGAGCCAGGCTCTGTGCTGACAGCTCAGAGCCTGGAGCCTGCTTCGGATTCTGCGTCTACCTCTCTCTCTGCCCCTCCCCTGCTCATGTTCTGTCTTTCTCTGTCTCAAAAATAAATAAAAACATTAAAAAAAATTTTTTTTAAATAAAAAAGGAAAAAAAAAAAGAAGAGTGTAAGGTTGGCTTTGGCATTCCTAGTTCATGTCCTCACTGAAGCCTCTCCATCAGGGTGGGGTAAAGAGATATCTTCCATGCTCTCTGGTCATCCAACAGACAACTATTGTAGAAATATCCACGTGTGTGTGCGCGCGCATAGAGACACTTCCCAAGGACACTGCCTTCTCAGAAAGAATACAGAGTTAATACAGCATTACTCAATCACTCTCCATCCTCTTAGCCTGCCCTATTTGTCTCCAAAGCACCAGGGCTGATTTTCAGCAGATATACTTTAGCATGGCTCTATCAGTTGCTATAATATTGAAATGCTCTACTTCTGTACTGGCAAGGAAATAGCTGCTGCCCCAGAACCTGATGCATCCACTGTTTTTGCTATCCTAGCATCTCCCAGATCTTCCCATGATCCAGCAACTCAAGGCATAACACCAGCCACAACAAGGGTTAAGGCTGGCCCATGTTCCAACCGGGAGTGGAACACTCTATTGGGAAGTTCAATATCAAGGAAGTTAGAGTGTGCAGGAAAGGGAAGTAAGGTGGGGAAGGAAGAGAAAATACAAGGGAACACAAGGGGATGTGAAACCATACCAAATATCACAAGCTGGCCATACCAGTGTTAGATATTTGAATATTCCACCATGCATAGTACTTACAATTAGCTGAAATTACACTATATACTTTTTAATATATAGTTATTTGTCTGCCAACTAGAAAGTAAGCTGTATGAAGGCAGGGACTTTTTTTTAATATTATATGTTCAGGACCTAAGATATGCCAGGCATATATTAGGTGAGCAGTGATATTTGTTCAATGAATGAATCATTTCATATCAAGGAGAAACATTTTCTAAATAAAACACATTTTTATGTAAGTTCCTAGCCATAACAGATTTAGTTCTTTATAATATTTTTGCAGAATGGTTTCCATTCCTCATTTTTTTATCCTCCAGTTTCCTTATCTTGCCCAGAGGCTGTCTTGTGCATAAGAAATGACCACACGGTGACCATTCCACGTTGGAGTCATCTGCCATCTGTCTACTCAAAGACACAGTAAAACTTGGAAATCCTTGCTTTTCCTTTTCTTAGCTCTGATCAAACAGGCAGGCAAGGCACTGTAAGGGAAAAGGGAGATTTGTTTTCTCCTGCTCAGAGCTTTCTCCCAGGGGTGGGGGGCGAAGGTTCTAATTCATCTCACTTATACTTGGTATTTATGATTTTTCTTTTCCCCTTTTTTTTTTGGTTTCTTTTTCTTTCATTAAAGTTTTTATTTCAATTCCAGTTAGTTCACATACAGTGTCATATTAGTTTCAGGTACACAATACAGTGATTCAATACCTTCCATACAATACCTGGTACTCATCACAACAAACACACTCCTTAATCCCCATTCCCTACGTAACCCGTCCCCCCAGCCACCTTCCCTCTGGTAACCTTCAGTCTGTTCTCTATGGTTAAGAGCCTGTTTCTTGGGTTACCTCTCTTTTTTTCCCCCTTTGCTCGTTTGTTTTGTTTCCTAAATTCCACATATGAGTGAAATCATATGGTATTTGCTTTCTCTGACTTATTTTGCTTGTAATTATGATTTTGCTTTTTGAAAGAAACAGTTTTCTTTTCACTGGTCATGCTGCTCTGAGTAGTATTCTAAGTTTTAAAGAGTAGTTTGGTATAATGTAAAAACTTTATACGAAAAATTATCACATGCTACAAGTTTCAGTGGGAAATGATTATTGAAAGTAGTCACTTAAAAAAACAAAGTAGTCACTTTGTCGTACAAACCAGCAACTACCAAGTATTGATTTTCAATATTTGAATTTAAGGGTGGGAAATGCTAATTACATTAATATATTCATGACTGAGACTTAATCTACTTAATGTTCCTTTTCTCTTCTAAAATTTCACTTCATCAGCCTGAGGGCAATCATCTGTAATCATTTGTAATCATCTAATTACAAACTTATTCAAGCTGCCAGCTCTTGCTGTGACTGTATTTTATCTCCTTCATCATTACCCTGTATTTTTTAAAATGAAAGAAAACATGACTTCTTTGCAATGTGACACTATTATTGTTGCTCAGACATTAAGATGCTGGTAATCATGATCAGATTTATTTTTATAATGTTCAGCACAACTTAGGATATTCTATTATCTGGCAAGGAAATTTATTTAATATAATGCTTAGAAAATTAAATCCAGCCTCCTACTGAATACTTTTCTAGAATAGAAGAGAAAGTAAATAGGTAATTCCAATATGTGAATCCAAAAAGATGAAGACAATGAGTAAGAACATTGCTATTTGAGTATGGGGGGGCTGAAAGTTCCAGAAATCCTACAAAAGAAAAGAGAAGGCTTTCATATTTCTTTATAGCTCAGAAAATTGTTTTTAATTTTTTTTAATGTTTATTTATTTTTGAGAGAGAGAGACAGACAGACAGACAGACAGACAGAATGTGAGCAGGGGAGGGGCAGAGAGAGAGGGAGACACAGAATCCAAAGCAGGCTCCAGGCTCTGAGCTGTCAGAACAGAGCCCAACGCAGGGCTCCAACTCACAAGCTGTGAGATCATGACCTGAGCTGAAGTCAGACGCTCAACCGACTGGGCTACCCAGGCGCCCCAAGGAAATTGTTTTTATATTATATTGTCACATACATTAGTTGGAGATCACATAAGAAATTCTAAGATAGTCATATAGTCTGTATTTCACGTAAGTTCACATCAATTGTCTTTTTATTACTGGGCTTTACTTCGCTCATAACTTTGATCTACCTCATGTAAATGTCTTTGATTCTTGAGGTGCTTGGGTGGCTCAGTTGGTTAAGCACCCAACTTTGGCTCAGGTCATGATCTCACCACTCATGAGTTCAAGCCCTACTATCTGCTGTCAGCACAGAGCCCACTTTGGACCCTCTCTCTCCCTCTCTGACCGTCACCTGCTCGCACTCTCTCAAAAATAAATAAACATTAAAAAGATTTTTTCCCAAGGATCATTTCAACAGTTAAAGAGCTCAGCAAACATCCTTTTTTTGGTCATTTTTTTCCTATAGCTTCTCAGAGCAAGTAGTATAAGCCACCAAAGGCCAGAACTTGAATGTCTGCAATGTGGCGAGCACTGTGTTAGGTGTTTCAGTAATGTTATGTTAATCTTCAGAAAACCCCTGAAAGGGAGATATTGTCAACTGATGAGTAATTTGAGGTTTAGAGAGATTAAAGAACTTGCTCAAAATCACACACCTCGTTTTGAGTAACAGTCCTTATTAAAATATCTGCCTATTGAGGTTATGTTTGGAGAAAAAAAATCTGTTATTATTTAGTGATAAAAAGAGATACTTATAACCCAAATGATGTCTGGGATAGGAGATCTAACAGGAATGTGGGTGCAATCGAAGTAAGTCTAGCCATCAGTTAAACTTGGGTGAATGGGGTCATATACATAAGGGTTTGTGTATCATTTTTTCTACCTTTGTGTATGACGGAACTTTCCCAAACTGAACAGTTTTTAAAAGTAAGTAACCTGAAAAGTAAAATTAGTATAAATTGGGGGCAAGGAGGAGGAAAAAAGAGGATGTAAATGTGTAATGACATTCACCTTAGCCTTCAGCTATGTCCATTTAGAGCTAATCTTGGGGCCATATGCTCTGAATCACTTCATACGCACAAGCAAATAGGTACTTTGGTATCTTATTCAAGAAAAAAGTGAACTTGTTTCTTAGCAATTATTAGATTCCAAGCTGTTGGTTTCAATCCTAATCATACTTCTCTGTGTAAAATAAACTATAATCATAATTATTAATTAAATAAAAAACCCAAAGACTAGTTTATCAAATACTCTGGCCTCTCTCTCTTCCCAACTCGATTTAGTGTGCTATTTCACTATTTGTTCATTCTTTTTAACGTCAAAGTGGCAGGAAGAGAACATATAGCTTAAACCAGCCAATTCACTTTTAAGCAACTCTGTCAAGAGGTTTTTTGGCAGCAGGTGCTGTTTCTGATTAACAGATAATTAACATAATTACCTGTTTTAATACTTTTCCTGCCTCGTCCCCAACTTTCATCAGTCTAAAGTAAAAGGAGAAACAGTAAAGCCCATCTAAAAACTAAGTTAAAATAGCACCATTGAAAAAAATTTGTCATGGTGACTGGTATAAATCAGCGGGCACCTATCCCAGGATGTCCTCATCACCACCCCACCCTCTGGCTTCAATGGCAGTCTTGTTGCCATTTTCAAAAGCTCCACAGCTGGTAGCTTGCCAGGAAGTACTCCTTACATGTTAGAGGCATGCATGCCTAGGCACATATATATTATTGGGAAACCTCCAAGGAGCTCTGGGATTCAAAAGTTGGACAAAGGAATATGGTGCTTAGGAATGAAACCAGAAGCTTCAGATACAGGCTGTTAGGCCAAGGTCTCAAGGACTAGCCAGCCAAATGAGGCAGGGAGTTAGAGAAGCAGGCTGGAACGAAGCTTGAAGGAGAGCTATTCTTTTTAGACATATTTTACCAGAGTTGAAAAGCGGGTTTGATTTGTACCTTCTGTATGCTTAAATTAATCCACTCCCACAAATACAAGACACGATATCAAACACGGTTCTCTGGAATAACTTCCAAGCCTGAAACACCCACTCTCAAAGGAGTGATTTGAAGTTCTTCATCTATGTGTTGCTGCGAAGGCATTTTGTAGATGTAATTAACATTCATAATCAGTAGACTTTAAATAAAGATTATCCTGGATAATCTGGATGGGCCTGACTCAGGCCCATCTTTTCCAGAAGTCCTGCCTGTGGACTACAACTTCAGCTCATGCCTGAGAATTTCAGTTTGCCTTTCTTGACAGCCAGCTCTACAGATTTCACACTTGCCCCCTAGCCGGTCCCCAACATTGTGCAAGTCAATTCCTTGCAAAAAATTTAATATATATTTCCTAATGGTTCTATGTCTTTGGTTGAGCCTTGGTATAGTGATTGAACATAAGTATTTCTAAGTATTATGCATAATTTGGACTTTGTATTTAAAAAATTTTGTAACTTATTTATTTTGAGAGAGAGAGAGCCCAAGCAGGGGAGGGAGGAGCAGCGACAGAGGGAGAGAGAGAATCCCAAGCAGGCTCCATGCCATCAGTGCAGAGCCTGATGTGGGGCTTGAACTCACAAACTGTAAGATCATGACCTGAGCTGAGATCAAGAGTCGTGGATGCTTAACCGACGGAGCCACCCAGGTGCCCCTGGACTTTGTATTTTAATAGCAAATACAAATAATTTTGTGTGTATATAGGAGAGTGTCTGTGGGGTTATACACATATACGTGTTCTTTTTTTGAGTAGGCCTGACCTTGGGCTCCCATGTCCTTCCTTATAATCTCCGATTCTAGTAAGAATGCTAAGTCAGTTTAACCATATCTGCCTGGGTTCCTCGCCTTCACTATCCCCCAGGTGAGGTCTGATTACCCTAGCCTGTTTTCAGCAAGAACACTGCTCATTCAATCTAGCAATAATCCTCCACACCCCAATGTTTCTTCTTCACAATTTTCCATCCACTGACCTCCACACCCTGCTCACTGGCTATAAATTCCTACTTATGCATTCAGAGTTGAGCTCAATTCTCTCCCATATTATAAAACCCCACCACAATAGCCCCCCCGCGAATAAAGTATGTCTTCCTGTCGTTAATAGTATCGTGAATAATTTTTTCTTTAACACTTCCAGACTATTTTGATCACATAATTCCCAGTAAAAAAATTTTTTTACCATTCATTCCAAACTGGATAAGCTAGATTTCAAGAAGTCTATACTGTTATATCATGTGCACAATTTTTTGAGACAAAAATGGAAAGAAAAAAGTTGAGATTAAAAAGTAAATACAAACAGGTAGTAGTATTCTCTTCCTGCACCTCAAGACTCCTCTTGCATTTATCTCACTTTGAGGCCACTGTTTAACCTACTTCCCATATAGACACTATATAAAAAGGATTCCAAGGTTCACATCTTAAAAGGCAGTAATGGCACCTGTTTCAATTTCTATTCTTACATTCTCAACAAATAGCGATTTAAGCTTTTTCTTTTTAAGTGGGACACTCTGGGAGCTTCCCAAAGAGTGAGCACTTAGGACAGTTAATACAGATTAGCCAAATGTGCTCATGATTCAGTCACTCAGTTGACTCATCACTCAGTTAAACACTGCTCCTCACCACAGTAATAGTCTTGACACCTGCAGTTCTTAATGTTTTTTATTCTTGGTCATCTGAATTTCATTTGTATCCCAAATGTGAACCATTAATTTGAATTAGGAGGCAGGGGCACCTGGGTCGCTCAGTCGGTTTAGCGTCTGACTGCTGATATTGGCTCAGGTCATGATCCCACAGTCGTGAGACTGAGCCTTGTGTCGAACTCCATGCTTAGTGTGGAGCCTGCCTGGGATTCTCTCTTTCTCTCTCTGCCCCTCCCTCACTCACACATGCTCTCTCTCTCTCTCTCTCCTAAAATACATAATAAACTTAAAAGTAATAAATTAGGAGGCAAAAGGAGAAATAACACTAAAATGCTAGATAATGGAAAGCATTAAAACTTATAATTCTGAATTTTTGCCTCAGGGTAACTTTTATATTCACAGATTTCACTTAGTACATGATATAGAGTATTAAAAGGAGAAATGTTGATTACACTCAGTTTGGCTCTTCATTTATTGTGAATAAAAAGAAATATTATCTTCCATGGTGTATTTACAAACAATCTGATACTCTTGGTCATTTAGAAACAAGACACAAAAAAATGATAAAAATAATTTGATTTTTTTAAAACAAAAATGTAATAATTCCAAACATCAGTCATAAAAGCAGTTTTTGCTTGGCTTTAAAATGTACTTCACTTTAAATCCAGAATGTGGAACTATTATACATCATAAAATCGTGTTTTTTTCTTACACGAATTAAACACTTCATATTACCTATTAATTAGGGTAAAAAATGTCGAAAGGGAAAAGGCCACTCAGGAGAAGTTTTTGGTATTTATACATTGATTTTTACTTTTGCCAAACACAAAAGTGATGTAATATTACCAAATGGGCCCAGGGAAGTGAAAGTTCATGATTCAATAAATTTAGCGAAACCCTGCCTTAAACCAACATAATGTTTCCATAAAGATTGAAAATGGACTTCATAACGCAATCTTGAACAATGCACAATGCGTGTAACCTTCTGAGATTGGTCATGCTTAACATTTTAAACTACAGCACTATTTTCCTGTCATGACGGCAGCCAGTTCTTCTTGTCCTATCAACACTTGATTTATGTGAGCAGCTGCTACCCACACCGAAACAGTATATATAATTGCCAAATTTAGGGTACTTTTCAAATATTCGCGAATGTAGACTAATATGAAAATCAAAGACCGTTTTGTGGCAATGGCAAAATTTTTACAAACCAACAATCTTACTATTCACTTAATACGGTATTTACGAACATCTAGCACAGCGTCCAAGCACAAGCCGTAAAATGTTTCAAACACTACTATTTATCTTCACAACACACATCAAGTCTTTTCAGTTTCTCTAAGTGTCTTTCAGCTTTAACGGTGCTGATCAGTGAAAAGATAAAAAGCACAACGGAACACATCAAAACCGCAGTAAACGTCAGCGGGTGTTAATCATAATGAAGAACCTAGCAGCAACAACCACATTTAAAGCGACAGAACTTGAGCGTCCGGGACTACAAATCCTAGAGTTCCTTGGGGCGGAGGCAGAGCTACTTTCAAATTGATAGCTCTTTCGGCCAATGACACAGCCGACGCAAAAGGTGCAAAAGAGTAGTTTCTTTGCGTTCAAACACTGAAGTCATACTTAGAAGTTATGAGAGTACGTGGGTATTTCAGGACCCTAACTATTAAGTATTTCTTACTCACAGTAAAATCTTCGTAGTCATTGTAACAATTTCTCTACCTGAATTTGGCTCAGTGGAAGTTACAGCATCCAAAAGAAGGAAGGAAGTCACGTTGCCCAAAGTCATCTGAATGGCTCAGCCGCCCGAAAAAGAGGCGGAAACCGCTTTATTCTTGCCCTTTATTGGCCACGCAGCCAGGAGGCGTAAACCGTCACAACCAATGAATCGTTGAAACTTCCGTTAACGTAGCGTAAAAGGGGCGGTACTATGCGGGACTATACGTAAACCGAGTTTACTCAGGCGCAGTCGTCCTGTTTTCGCCCAATCCGGAGAGAGGCTGGCTCCTGGCACTTCGTTGCCCCTCCCCCCTCCTCTTACGCTTCCCCGGAGCTATGGCCCGCCTCTCTGCTGCTGACCAATGCTCTGCATTTTCCTTTGCGCGTTTACCCTATCGGAGACGTAGGGGGTGGAGTTCCGGTCGTAACGCTGTGCGCCTTGACAGACCTCGCGTTTCCTCCCGCGCCGGTTGAGGGCTTGCAGTTGAGGTATATTTCACGGGGTCCGGTTGGGCTCGTTGACGGGCAGGTCTCTGACGGACGGCGACAGTGTGGGTTGAGCCTAGAAAGCCGCAGTCGCTGATTCTGTAGCTCGAGGAGTTCTGAGGGAAGTGGGGAGGGCCTGGGGGGAGAGAGACACGTGTTGAAACTTCTGGTGCGGGGTGGGAGCCCCTGGACCACACCCGTGCAGTCCCTGCTCCGCGTCCTTAACGCGGGTTAGGTTTTGGGATCGCTGGCCCCAGCGTCTCCTGTAGGTTATCTTTCGGTAAAAGCGAAGCGCCGTTCACCAAGTGTTCAAGAAAGGGTACCCAGGGCCTGTTTTTATTTTTCTCCTGTGCCTCGCTCTTTTCTTACCTCTCGAGTTTGTTAATTTTCGAGGTCGGAAAGCAAATTTTAATTTGGGAAGAGCCGTCCTGTAACATATAACACAGACTGTGAGACCAGCTATGTTAAGCACTGTGCGTATATTATCTCATATAATCCACACAACAATCTAAGGGGTAGTAGTATTCCTGTTCTCATTTTCACGCGAAGGAGCAGACTGCTTAGTAACTCGTCCACATGTTTTCTTCAGCCCGTCTCTTGACAAACTTGAGTGCGGCATTCGGTTTGCGAGGACATAAAATTAAAACATGCTGTTGTAAAATGTTGCTTCTGTTTTCTTTCCGAGCTTGAAGTTATTTCAGAAGCCAGTGCAACATACCCATAGGTATATTGATATTATCGATGTAAAAGATCATCTGGTAGAAGACCTTGGACTAGGGGCCGTTTCCACCTTTTCAGCCGCATCTTCCTCAACTGCAGAACTGAAATCAATACCAGACATGACTACTACCTAGAGTTGTAAGGGCCAAATTAGAGACTGGATATAATATATAAATTACTGATGTTAAGTTTCTATGTCTTTCTGCTTTTCAGATTCTTTCCTGTGGAGGCCAGACTAGCATTAAATAGCATAGATTTTTTTGATAGATATTTTTATATATGTATTTTTATATATTCTGTATGTATAAAGCAGTGGTAATATGCTGCCTGCTATCACATAAGCGTGAACTACCTCTTTTTTTTTTTTTTTTTTAAGATTCCCCCCCCCCCTCCCCATTTAGTCTGCTGTTTTCAATCCCACTGAACCCTCAGCCTTCATAAATCATTTAGGTAGCACTTGATTAGGAATGGGAAGAGCATTGAGAGAGACCAGGATGCTTTCAACCAGATTTTCCATCATCTGTTGTCTGGCTTGATGAGTAACACTTGCATTGCGAGGTGTCCATGATGTTCTTCATCATCAACAAAGGATGACCGTGGCAGAGGCTTTGGTTGCATGGCTTCCAGCACTGTAGGCTTTAATAACCCCTGCTTGAAGAGATTCCACCAGTGTCTCTCTTGATCGACTTCACAAACATTTATCAGCTTATTCATTTAACGTTTGTTTTGAAAGAGAAGGTGCGGGGGAGGGGCAGAGGAAGAGAGAATCCCAAGCAGGCTCGGTGCTGGCAGCGCAGAGCCAGACTTAGGGCTCGAGCTCACCAACCGTGAGATCATGACCTGAGCCAAAATCGAGTTGGACGCTTAACCGACTGAGCCACCGAGGCACCCCCATTTATCAGCTTACTGAGGATATGATAAAGCATATGACCTAACAGCCAGATGGAAGAGAGGCATAGAGCAAGGTGTGCAGAAAGGGTGCGAAGCTTCCATGCCCTTTCTAGGTGTATTACTGTCTCCAGTCTTCTCATGGTCACCAGTCTGGAAACTCCAAAATTCGTCTTAAGCCTGTATGGCCCCTCTTACCTATTTATTCAGGGTTCAGGACAGTGTTTCCTATAAATGCAAGTGTGTTACTCATCTGGTTTGTATTCTACCTTGGATGGGCATAGATAGCAAAAAGTGAAAATAGCTCGCATAACTACTTTTCTCAGTGCCAGTTCCTCCTGGAAGATCTGAGCAGAAGATTCATTTCCTTGCCCTTTTCAGCTTCTTGTGGCTGCTTATTACTTGGGCTTATGGTGCCTTCATCTTCCAAGCACGGAACTCCAATCTCTGCTTCCATCATCACGCTGTCTTCTGTGCTCAAATCTTCCTCTGCCTTCCTCTTATGAGGGCACTTGTGCTTACATTTAGGTTCACCTAGATAATCCAAAATAATCTCTCCATCCCAAGATCTTAGTTACATAACTCCTTATATATGGAACCATTTATAGGAATCAGGTTTTGGGTATCTTTGAGGGCCATCTTTTAGGTTTACTACAAAGGGTATAAAGAAGGGTAAAACATCCTATTCTAGTGTGGCTTAAAGTCTAACAGGATGTGCTATAAGGGGGGGAAAAAGACTTCCAGATTGCTGTGAAGTGAACTAAGTTCATTTCACATAGGTTGGTACTTCTCCAACTTTTCCTCGGGAAAATAGTGGTAAATGAATATTCCAGTGATAGCTGAACACAAAGCCTGCATTAACAACTTCAAAGAATGAAATTTCTTTGAATTTTACTCTTCTATTTTAAAAACTCATGGATTTTTGTATTCCACTTCATAATATGCCGTGTTTGATATTCTTCTGAATTAGTTGCCACATCATAACTTTGCTATTCTAGGGATTTAGACTTTTGTGGCTTATAATAGCCAGTTTACTCTAGTCATTGATGTGTCCTCTGGTTTAAGAAGCATGACCTCAGATGATGGGGATTCATTGTAAGGAAGCCATTTAAGCAACCCGGTAACTACTCTAGGTCCCATTGTTCCTATGGCTAGAATGTGCACTCGGCTTCATGGAGAACTGGAGTGACAGTCCCTCATCATTGATACTCTCCAATTCCCCCAGCAAGACAGCAGCTCTGATGACTTTAGGTTTTGGTCATACCTTCAGAAGAAGATAGCCCAACTGTTGCTCTTGTGTCTGCTTAGGAATCATAATTAGGAGACAGGATCTCATGAGTCAGGTTTGTTACCATTCAGTATGAATGAAGATGAAAAAGAGCCCAGCTCTGAGTAGGCATTCATTACATAAGAACTATTCAGTAAAGATCTCTGTGCCTTGTGTATGGAGTTGGAAGGAGAAGCATGTGTGGGCCATCTATATGGGCAAGGCCTGGAAGTGACCTACATTACTTTTTCACATGTTGCTTGGGCTAGAACTCTGATACAAAGTGACACCTAATGTCTAGTTGTGTGCCTCACTAGTGGTCTGCTGATGAATTAGTCTCTGCTATGATACTTAGCTGCTTAAGATTTGTTCTCAGCCCGCAGCTTTAGTTTCTTCACCCTGTGAACTCTCCATGGCAGCCACGTGTCTCTAGACAACCTTATTGGACAAAGTACTTTTTTTTTTTTTAATTTTTTTTTTCAACGTTTATTTATTTTTGAGACAGAGAGAGACGGAGCATGAACAGGGGAGGGGGAGAGAGAGAGAGGGAGACACAGAATCCGAAGCAGGCTGCAGGCTCTGAGCGGTCAGCACAGAGCCCGACGCGGGGCTCGAACTCACCGGCTGTGAGATCATGACCTGAGCCGAAGTCGGACGCTTAACTGACCAAGCCACCCAGGCGCCCCGACAAAGTACTTTTTAAGCTGGCCCCATACCAATGCTATCGTAGGTCCGCAGGAAAAAGCTTCGTATCCTTTGCCCTGACAAAGTCTAGATGTACGGACCAATAACCATGTAATGCAGCCATTTTCTTTTGTTCTCTGAGGAGGTAGCCAGCCACAGTCTTAGACTTTGCCAAGTGTGGATTCTATATCCATAGTCTACAGGGGACCAGATCAAGGTCTGAGTTTGAGCTACTCATGCTTGGGTAAAATGGGAACAAGGAAAGAATTCCACAATATTTTTTCACAAATAACCTCTAAAGAAATTCTTTTTTAAGCGTTTTCACTTTGGTGATTGTATTCCCTGAAAATGGACGTCAAGTTAGTGGTTGCAAAATTAGTTTTAGGTCATCTTCTTTGCGAGTCCAATGCGTGTCACCTGACTTAGGGATGTGAGGGTATAGTATACGGTTTATAGGCTAGAAAAAAAAAATTTTAATGTCTATTTTTGAAGAAGAGAGAGAGAGACAGAGTGTGGGCAGGGAGGGTCAGAGAGAGGGAGACACAGAATGTGAAATTGGCCCAGGCTCTGAGTTGTCAGCACAGAGCCCGACTTAAGACCAGAACTCACAAACTATGAGATCATGACCTGAGCTGAAGTCGGATGCCCCAGGCACGTAGGCTATGAAATTTTTATTTTTTGTACAAAGTACAGTTTATTGGGCATTTTCCTGATGACTAATTATGTAACTGATGTTTTAAAAAATTCTCCCAGTAGAGCACTGAGTGACTCAGTCGGTTAAGCATCCAACTTCGTCATGATCTCATGGTTCGTGAGTTCGAACCCTACATTGGGCTCTCTGCTGTTAGCACAGAGCCCACTTTGGATCCTCTGTCCCTCTGCCTCTCTGCCCCTCCCCCATTTGTACTATTTCTCTCTCTCTCTCTCTCTCTCTCTCTCAAAAATAAAAAGAATTAAAAGAGAATTATCCCAGTAATACATTTTAAGTAATTTCACTTGTTGAATGTTCCTGTTTGGTTCCCCAGCCCTTTCTGTGCCTTGGTTTGGTAATAATCAAATCTAGGTGAACTATCTTTGAAACTGATCATCTCTGGGAAGCTAGCATTTCTCAGAAAATAAAAACTTCCTTGGGTTTCCCAATCATCAAACAGAATCATTTGATTTTATAAGTTGCCTTATTTGGTTTAGAAGAAACTTAAATGATTGAGGTAAATGGTGGTTAGAAGTGATTTTTGGTTTTTACTCTTGAAAAATAGTACTATTTCAGGGTCACATTATTTCCCACTTAAGCATTTAAAATTGGATTCACTTAGTGTTTTTTTATCAAGTTTTTTATTTTAATTCCACTATAGTTAACAGTGTTATATTAGTTTCAGGTGTACAGTGTGCTGATTCAACAATTCTATACCCGGTGCTCATCACGATACGTGTGTGGATTTATCTAACTTTAAATGCAATTTTTTTTCTTGGATTTCAAGTCCATTTTGGCTGAGTTAACTGGTTCATCATTTCAGCTAGATATATTGTACATCATAAAACAAGATCTTTAGCAAAACTCTTAACATTTTAAGGATCATAACCTTCATTATGTGTTCTTTATTATTTTCCAAATTTTCTTGCCTAAGCATTAATTGTCATGAAACAACTTGAAAATCATAAGCATAAAGTTGTTGGCAGCATGATGTGATAGAAGAAGCACATGGAGTCAGAGATCTTTCTATTGGGGTGCCTGAGGGGCTCAGTCGGTTAAGTGTCTGACTGCGGTTCAGGTCATGATCTCACAGTTCGTGATTTCGAGCCCTGCATTGGGCTGTCTGCTGTCAGCACAGAGCTCACTTCAGAACCTCTCTCCCCCTCTCTTTCTGCCCCTCCCCATCTCTCTCTCTCTCTCTCTCTCTCTCTCTCAAAATAAATAAATAAACTTGGGAAAAAAAAAGCTCTGGGGCACTTGGGTGGCTCAGTCAGTTAAGCGTCCAACTTCAGCTCAGGTCGTGATCTCACAGTTTGTGGGTTCGAGCCCTGCGTTGGGTTCTGTGCTGACAGCTCGGAGCCTGGAGCCTGCTTCGGATTCTTTGTTTCCCTCTCTCTTTCTGCCCCTTTCCCACTCACACTCTGTGTCTCTCTCTCTCAAAAAATAAATAAACATTAAAAATTTAAAAAAAAAAAAAAAAAAAAAAGAGGGGCGCCTGGGTGGCTCAGTCGGTTGAGCGTCCGACTTCGGCTCAGGTCACGATCTCGCGGTCAGTGAGTTCGAGCCCTGCGTCAGGCTCTGGGCTGATGGCTCAGAGCCTGGAGCCTGCTTCTGATTCTGTGTCTCCCTCTCTCTCTGCCCCTCCCCCGTTCATGCTCTGTCTCTCTCTGTCTCAAAAATAAATAAATGTTAAAAAAAAAATTTTTTTTTAAATTAAAAAAAAAAGAAAGAAAACGCTCTTTTTATCTAGACCATACAAAATGTTTAACTTTGCTGAACTTTAATTTACTTATTTGTAAGTATAATACTACTACTTGTCTTACTTAACTCTCACAATTGTGAGAATCTGATGAAATGACAAATACTGTAGTCCTTCGCAAAATGTGATTCTTTTATTAAGATCATATTAAGTATTTACTGTACTTTTTTTAAGTAGGCTCTATTCCCAACATGGAGCTCAACATAGGACTTGACCTCACGACCCTGAAATCAAGGCCTGAGATCAAGAGTTGGACTTAGCTGACTGAGCCACCTAGATGCCCTCTTTTGTACTTTTAAAGGGTTCAAATTTATCATTAATTCTGTTGTGAGCTCCACTAGTTAATGTGATTTTTTTTTTTTTTTAGAGCTCTACCACAGTTTTTTTGCCTCTTCATATGTTGAATGGACCAAGAAATGATAAAAATCCTGTTGAGCAAGTCTCTTAAGTTAATGTTAACGAATATTAGTCTCCAAATGTCATTTGCTAACAATATCGTTTCATAGGAAATTTTTTTAATATTTATTTTTTTATTTTTGAGAGAGAGAGAGGGAGAGAGTGCACACATGCGAGCAGGGGAGGGACAGAGAGAGAGGAAGACAGGATCCAAAGTGGGCTCTGTGCTAACAGCAGAGAGCCCAGTGCAGGCCTCAAACTCATGAACCATGAGATCATGACCTGAGCCAAAGTCAGATGCCTAAACAACTGAGCCACAGGTATCCCAGTCTCACATGAAAATTAAAAGAAACCTCTTCTTTCAAAGACTAGTAAGCTTAGTGTGCCATTATAACTAAAACTGATAATTTATATTACTTCACTTATCATGTCAGTTAATATTTCTTTTACATTTTCCTTAGTGTTAGTGTGGATGCTGAGATAGGTGATGACTCTGTTCTCTTTGTGGGCATTCTTCGTGATCATTGTTATGATTACTTTTTATTGTCTTTTTTAAAAAAAAAAATTCACCATTCCTTGAATTATAGCAGAGCTAGCGGTTAAGAGCACAGATTTTTAAACCAAACTGCCTGAATTGAGCACTGACTGCAATTAGTAGCTCTATAATCTTGGGCTGTTTATATGTAACCCTTCTGCGTTTCAGTTATCTGTCCATGAAATGGGATAATTGCAAGTACTTCATAGGCTGTTCTGAGAATTACATGAGTAAATATTTGTGCAGTGCTTAAAACAGTGCCTGACAAACCTGATTAAATATCTTTCTCTGATTTTATTCCATATCATTCATCAAGTAGGAATGTGAAATAATAGCTAGGAGAGAAAAAGCTCTAGGTCGAGGCTTATGTGTTAAATTTACTATATCTTATAGCATATATAGATTTTAAATCTTTTTTTAAGCTTGTGAATACTTGGAAATTTGCATGTCCAGACAACTAAAAGTTATGCTGAACTTCACATCATTTGATACTGCTTTTTATCTTAAATTTTTGCTGGTATTAAGACTTTCCACATGTGTATGCTTTAAACATTTTAACTGTATGTTGCTTGGTTATATAAATGATATTGATTCATTTAGTGCAGATGAGAATTATAATAACAACCTTACATTTGAATGGCCATTTAAAAATGCTTTGTAGAACATGTCTTTTATATCATTTGGGGGTCAGCGTAAGAAAGCATTTAAGAGTGTGGGCTCTAAAATCAGATTTCAGTTCCAGTCCCTGCTATGCATTTGTGAACCATGTGATCTTTGGCAAATCACCTGCCTTTTCTAAGCCCCACTTTTCTAATTATGGGTAAATAAGATACTTACTGTATAGGGCTGTCCCCAGGATTAAATGAGATATAATGCATAGAAAGCATTCAGAATAGTACCTTGGATACAACAAGAGTTCAATATATCTTAGTTACTATTAATATCATTGATGGAGGGGCGCCTGGGTGGCGCAGTCGGCTAAGCGTCAGACTTCAGCCAGGTCACGATCTCGCGGTCCGTGAGTTCGAGCCCCGCATCAGGCTCTGGGCTGATGGCTCAGAGCCTGGAGCCTGTTTCCGATTCTGTGTCTCCCTCTCTCTCTGCCCCTCCCCCGTTCATGCTCTGTCTCTCTCTGTGCCAAAAATAAAAAAAAAAAAAAAAAAAAAAAATATCATTGATGGATACAAAAGAGCCAGTAAGAAGAATAAGTGGAAGTGTGAGAAAACCAAGATTCAGAGTAGATTCAGTGATTTACTAAAGGTCATGTGCAAAAAAAAAAAACAAAACAAAAAAAAAAACCCACAAAACAAAACAAACGAAAACATGCTCCCTCACTTCTAGGGCAGGTCTTTTCCCGTAACCCCTTTTCAGCTCACTCATATCAACCAAGTCCACCAGAAAGACATGTTCCTTTATTTCCCACTGTGTTTCCAATTCTTGGCCACTTGTCAGGATATTTTCATCTTGGTTCTCATTCAATCAGAGTCTTTCCCTTTCTTCGTGAATCCTTCAGCCCTGTGTTACTTGGGCTTTTAAGTTGTTACCATGCATGACAGGCATCTATTTTCAGGAAAGGAAGAAAGGAGATATTGAAGCTAAATTTTTCGTAATGGTTAGGTTTTTTAAGCTTGTGATTCCATTAGCCTATCATTTATTTGTATTTAACGTAGCACTGAATTATTTTTACAAAGCTACTTTATTCCCTCTAAATTCTCCCCTCTTTTATCCCCCTGAGATTGTAAAATCAAATTGAACTTTTTCTTAGGAATTAAGAAAGGAGTTTGAGAATCACACAAATCCCTTGAGCCATTCTAAAAATAGGAAGAATACAATTTATGAATCATTGGGTTATTTTGGAAATCTTGAATGATTAAAATGTGGATGTATCTCTTTTTGGCATCAAAAACGTATGTATATAAGCAAAGCACATAGTATTTACTGCATTATTCTGGAAATTTGAGGTAATTTGATCCTATAACTCATTTCGTGCAAGAATAGCATTTTGAACATAGTTTAATTCCAGAATTTGAGTATATAGGAATATCTATTAAATTACATTCACACCAGCAGGTGTTTATTGAATGCTTTCTGCTTCTAGGGTACTATGTGCGATGGTAAAGTGATATTCCCAAATCCCAAGCCTTTTCTTAGCTTCCTCAGTTCTCCCTTCATGGTGTTTTCTGTAACTTTATAGGTTGAGATGAATTGATCTCAAAGCTGTGGTTATGGGTATCATGGATGTCAGTGTTGATACTGTTTGATTTATTTCTTTTTCCTTATTTCTTTGCTTTCTCCAGAAAAGGGATGGCTGCCTCTGTGGCTTGTGTGTGTGTGTGTGTGTGTGTGTGTGTCCTACCTTTGTTGTTGTTTCACATATCTGTGTAGTTCCTTACCCTTGCCTCTTTGTCCTCTATGGATTGTGTTTTGTGTGTGTTTGTATTTTTATATACCTCTCACAGGAAGTAGGATTTTGTGAGGTAGGCTATAGAGTTAGCCTCAGGCTGGTAGAGGATTGATACTAGAGAATTGGAAAACATGGTTCATGTCCTTAAGAGATATATACTCTATAGTACACAGAAACGAATATAAATATGTAAAGCAGCTAGGGATAAATAACACTTCAATATATTTGGTATGCGATTACTGCTATGTAAATAACAGACAATATTTTGGCATTCAGAGTAAGTATAAACCTACTTTAGGCTAGGTTAAGAAAAATGTGGTACTGGTAGAATCTGAGCTAGATCTTGAAGCATGGGTATGACCTAGATAACTCAAGAAAACAATATAGGATTCTTGGAGAGAATGGCAACCTTTTTTGCAGTTTTATTATTGTAGGGAAGATATTTTACCCGTTAAAATATTGATATGTCTGGGGCTGCTGTAAAATACAGCATGTGATTCACAAGTTCAAATGACTGCAGCCCATGCAAAAACAAAAGAATGTATATGTCACTTTATAAAAATTAAGTAGTTTTAGGTACTTAAAAAATGTTTGTGGCATCGCATGTTTACTTTTATTTTCCACTTTGTGTCATGCTGAATGTCAGTGTTTTTTACAACATGAAAATAATTTCTAAGAACGTTTTTTTATATGATCTTACTCTCATAGGAAGTAAAATTTGTCCTATTCTTGCCATCTTTTTCCAGGAATTAGAGGTTAAATTGAGTATTTCCTGTCCTGTGTGTGTGTCAGGGGTGTAGAGAAAACATATTTCAGTTGCAGATGAGGGGTAATGAAAACTGGATAAAAAATGGAGGATAATGGCAGGGTGAACAGTGATGAGATAGATGTGAAGGGCGATTTTCAAGGGAGGCTTTTTTAGTTCCTTGAGTCTTGTCCTTTGACTTTCTTTAATCAAAGATGATTCTGTGATGTTGAGCCTAGGTGGCTGAGAATACCATATCGTTAACAGAGATGAAGAATACAGGTGTTTGAGTTATATTTTGGGTATATTTAATTTGGAGTTTTGGCAGCATGTTCAGGGGTAGAGGTCTAGGCCAACATTAGAGCTATGGGGTTGGAATTTTGGAGAGAGATCAGGGTTGAAGATAAAATCCAGGAGTTTACATAGAGGTGATAATTTACGTTGCATGGGGAAGAGAGGAAAGAACAAGTAAGGAAATTCAATCTCACTTGTCATGATTAACAACAGAAATTTGAATAATTACTAATAAGTTATAGCATCTTTCTCTTTAGACTGTAGTTAAGTCCTTAATGATATATATTTTTTTCCGTTCTCTAATTTTTGGACCTCTTGCTAGAGGGCAGTAGTAGTTAATTCCAAGGGCAAGGAAAGCAAGTATTAAAAGAGTTTGATGGCTTAAGTCTAAGCTAAACATATTCCTGTGTTTCCTAAACTTACATTCGACAGTACATTATTTTCAGTCCTTTTTATCCTTCACATCAGATCTGTTAAGTGTGAAATCTTTTTTCTCTTAATATCCGGCTTTTGCAGGATGGTTCAAGAATTAGGCCTTTTGTTGGTTATCTCTGATATCAGGATCTTTCAATATGTTCAGAAGAGAGGAAATGAGTTTAGAATTTAACTACATTCTGATCTTCCCATGATATGGCACAATGTAGTTAGGAGATCTCATCTGTTCTACTGTAACTTTACACAAGTATAAGACTATAAATAGTTATGTTCAGGGTTTTGCCATTATTTTGATTTCATTTCAGCAGATCCCTTTTGGACATTCACCCAATTTGGAGTATTAAATAGTGAATCTACCTTAAAATGTAAAGGAAAGTGTCAATCTATAAATATTTATAAGATATTGTCTGATTGTGTGAGATACATTGACATGATTGTAAGATATCCAGTGTCGGAATAACACTGGTTAACAGTGGAAACTTAAAGAATTATTAATATGTTAAAGTATCTTTCTGTTTGGAGACTTTTTTGGGGAACATTTCATTTTGTGAATTCACCTTAGAAGTATCTAGTCTTTCTCACTCTCCTGCCCCGTGTGTGCACATGCACAGGCACGCCCGTATGTGTATGCATTTTCACTTCAATCTCAGTTGTCATGATTAACAGCAGGGATGTGTGTGTATTTGTTTACTTATACACAGTAGAATTTATATCTGATAGTGTACTCTGCAGGTTTGTTATTTGACACTATTGTATTTCTTTGAAATTTTCTTCTAGGGGCGCCTGGGTAGCTCAGTCGGTTGAGCGTCTGACTTCAGCTCAGGTCACGATCTCGCGGTCTATGAGTTCGAGCCCCGGGTCAGGCTCTGGGCTGATGGCTCAGAGCCTGGAGCCTGCTTCGGATTCTGTGTCTCCCTCTCTCTCTGCCCCTCCCCCGTTCATGCTCCGTCTCTCTCTGTCTCAAAAATAAATAAATGAAAAAAAAAAAAAGAAATTTTCTTCTAGGTCACTTACTGGTCTTCTTCTGTATCAGGCATCATTCTGAGCATTTAGGATGTAGTAATTAAGTTATTCTTTTTAACAACCCTCTGAGGTTGCAACTGTTACCCCTGTTTGAAGAATAGGAAGCTGAAAGACATATCTTGTGACACCAGGATTTGAACCCGAGCATATACCCGTTCTCTTAAACTACCATGCAAGGCCTATTTCTCTAAGCCTCAGTCTCCTAGTCTAAAAAGCAGTAATAAACAGACCTATCTTTTAGGGTTTTGGGTAGGGTTAAATGAAGCAATGCATGTGAAGAGGCCGATGCTGGATCTAGATATTAATGATCAGTTACTATTAGCTGTTGGTTGGCCACTTTTCTGATTTTCCTCTGGTGCTTTTGTTCTTTGTCTCCCTTGTAGTTTATTCTTCGCCGGCCCGTTCTTTAAACAATGGTATTCTAGAGTTCCACTTTTGACCTGCTATTTTATAGCATTCTGCATAATTTCCCTTCAGAAGGTTTATCCACTTTCCTAGTTTTTAACTACTGCCTACTACCTGTAATCTGATGACCCAATTCCATACATTGCCGCCAAGCTATAGCCTGTTGTATCCAAATGTCTGCTGTACATCCACCTTTGGGCATCCCCACGTGTCCCTTGCACTTGATGTGGATAAAACTGGAAAATTTTTAATGTAAAATGGAACTGAAGGATATGAAGTGGAGAACCTCACACATGCACCCGCAGAAAATGGAACTCAAAAGACCGAGACTGACTTCTCACAAATAATCTGATTTATAGAGGGTTGAAATTTATCCTCTGACCAATGAGCATCCACCAAGAATGTCTTCCATCTTCAAGCCAGTGAACTTGCTGCTTGGCCCCTTGCTGGTCTTTCCCCTCTTACACTCCTTGCCCATAAAAGCAACTCAAGTAAAACCTTCAGCGGACTCCCTACAGCTCACTGAAGTCCCAAGTTGTAGTTCCTCTACTATTCCTGAATAAACTCAGTTTCTGGCAACTTGACTTTGCCTTAGTTTATCTCTCTTCTCTTAGGTAGACATTACATAGTATCAAAGTGAGATCTGAAGAAGGTGATCACCAGGAACACCAACCTCCAGAAATAAGTGAGTTTCCTGCACTTGAGCCCTTTGCACTCATAGCTTGTGCAAGTCAAGGTAGCTTTCAGTTTGGTAAGTTTGCTCTCAGGTCTTGAGGTGCCTCCTTTGGTGGAGCTCTCTGACTTTATTTGGGATCTGGAGATGGGTGGATTGTCCTTCTGGTATGTACTCTTTTATTTCTGATAATGGGATCCGAGTCATCTGAATTTTCTAAGGGTGGCCCCCCTTGGGGAACCCTCGCTGGTTTTATGTTAAAAAATTACAGCCCTTCCTCACACACATGTTTGACTAAACCAGTTTTACTAAGGATAACCTAGAACTCCAGTGACCATTATGTGGAAACTTTGATCTCCCCAAACTTACTTTTCTCTGAACTGATTTAGAAGACCATGTTTACAATACTAAACAATCCAAGTGGGATGGTTATTTTAATTGGTATCTGGAAGCTTCCAAATGTGTTCAGGATTCTAAAATTGCCTCCTTACAAAATACTGTTGCTAAATTAAAGCAAATAAATAACTAACAATGTGTAAGAAGAAAACACCGGAGGCCTGTTCCTGCTGCTAACCAAGGTCTTTCCTAACTTTACTATTCTACCTCCTCTATCTTCCTGTTTGCCTTCTCTTAACCCTTTACCCTCTCTCTAAACTTCCTTTCTTTCCTATTACTGAAACCTCATCCACTGATCTCATTAAAACCTTCCCTTTCAAAATTAAACCTGAGGATTCTAAACCACCCCAGATTTCCTACACTCCATGGACAAAGGCCAAAGTTAGGACTATAAGAATTTTCCCAAGGTAACTGGGGTCTCCATGCATTTGTTGAGGAATTCATTATTGAAAGTATAACTCGCCAAACTGCTCTTCCATTTCTTATCAGTTAGCCCACATGCGTATCAGAGAAGGTCAAAGTGTAGCAATGGATTAAAACTGCTGTTTGGGGAAATCCCAAACAATCTCTAGAGTTTAAACTAAACCAACCACCAACCCTTTTATATGATCAGGCTTGCAGACTGGACAAAAGGCTACATGAAGCCATTCCTAGGGCCTTCCCCAAACCCGTGGACTGGAACAAAATTCAGGCACACACTCAAAAGCCTACCAAATCTGTCCATGACTAATAAAGCAGACTCTACATCATTTTTTAAAATTCTGGACTTTCCATAGATGTTGAATCCATGCTGGTGGCTTTTAATTCCATGTTCATGAATGGCCTAAACAAGGACTTCTTCCTGTTGGTCAAAAGAACCCATATAGAACGGGAGACAGTGTGCATCCCTGACTTTGTCAATCTGGCTAATCAATTACTTGCACCCTAGAGGATGACACCAGAAAAAAAGACAACTAATATTTTGATTCTTTACCTTGGAAAGGTAACTTCCAAGGTTTCCAATATGGAAACTCCAAAGCCATCTTCTAGAACTATGTCATTACTGCAAAAAACCTGGCCATTGGAAAACAGAGTGCTAGAAATGGACTCAGGAGCTACACTATCAGTAGCTACACTGAAAGAGTACACTACAATTAAAGAGTCTTCCTCTAAAATATGCATGCTCACCCAGGGGGCGCCTGGGTGGCTCAGTTGGTTAAGCGTCTGACTTCGGCGCAGGTCATGATCTCACGGTTCATGAGTTCAAGCCCTGCATCAGGCTCTGTGCTGACAGCTCGGAGCCTGGAGCCTGCTTCAGATTCAGAGCTAGCCCCTTCCCTAGCTCACGCTTGCTCTCTCTCTCTCTGTCAAAAATAAACTTAAGAAAAATCAAAATAAATAAAATATGTATGCTCAGTGAGGGTCTTTTGTTTTTTTACTTTTTTTAACATTTATTCATTTTTTTGAGAGTCAGAGACAGTGCAAGCAGGGGAGGGGCAGAGAGAGAGGGAGACACGGAATCTGAAGCAGGCTCCAGGCTCTGAGCTGTTAGCACACAGCCTGAATCGGGACTCGAACCCATGAACCGTGAAGTCATGACCTGAACTGAAGTCAGACGCTTAACCAACTGAGCCACACACGTGCCCCAGATAGTGGGGGTCTTAAATAAACCACAACGTGTGCCTATTTCTAAGCCCATATGTTTTTGTCTGGGACTTTGGCAAGTTGAGCTACCCATTTCTCCTCAATGATTTAGTTCCCACACATTAGAAGGAGATTTCCTGGAGAAATCTAATGTTGCCATTTTTTTCTCTCAAAAGGGAAATAACCATTGAGTTTGAATCCCAATAGTTAGGAAAATTCAATCCTCTTTGCCCTTCCTTGCACTCTACAAGCCAAGGAAGTCTAAACTTCAAACTCATCCCTGCTGTTAAACCTGGTAACCCCCACTTTTTGGGCAAAATCATTAACAGATGCAGGCAGAGTTCATATTGCCCCTCCCATTAAGATCCAGATTGACCCCTCAAAAAACTCTCCCAACAAAAAAACCAATATCCTATAAATAAAGCTTACAGGGCATAAGGCTTATTACAGAGGCTAAGTCTCAAGGACTCGTTATCCTTTGCACTAGTCCTCGTAATACCCTATTTTGCCTGCAAAAAATCGAGTGGCTGAGGATGGAGATTTGTCTAAAACCTAGGGCAATAAATAACATTCTAAGTCCCTGCCTCCCCGTCATCCTTAATCTCCACATGCTATTGGTATCCATTCCTACTGGAAGCATTTTTTTTTTTTTTTTAACTTTGATTGACTTATGCAATGGATTTTAAAAGATCCTTGTTGGTAGGGATAATTAATATCTTTTTGCCTTTACCTGGGAAGGATAACTGTATTCCTAGACAGTCATGCCTCAGGGCTTCACTGAGAGTCTATCTTCTCACGAGTTTTAGAAGCTGACTTAAATGACAAAATTCTCTGGAGGCTCCATTACTACAATATGTGGATGATTTGCTTTTTTGCTTGCCCTTCCAATGCTCCTCACAAAAAGAGAGTGTTTACATGTTGAAAATCTTAGCCATTGAAGGACATAGGGTCTCAAAGGAAAAATTACAATTTTTCCAAACTGAGGTTTGATATTTAGGACATTTAATCTCATAACAGGGACTGTACCTAGTTTAAAGGTTTCAAGACATTTTCAACTTTCCAAAACCTAAAGGCAAATGTCACTTACAGGTTTTTTTTGGGCTAGCTGGTTATTGTCATAATTGGACCCCAAATTTCTCCTTGTTGGTTCATTAAGGAGTATTCCACATATACCCCATTGTTTGGGATGACCAAGATAGTTTGATCTTTAAGACCTTGAAGGAAAGCTTAATAAATCCCCCTGCCCTTGGATACACAAATTATCAGCTACCCTCTTTCCTTTTTGTATATGAGAGAGAAGGGAATGCCCTTAAAGTACTTACCCAAAAACGCAGGGGCTATCACTGACATCTGAGTTACTGCACCCAAAAATTAGATTCATTTCCCTGAAGACACCCACCACACCTTACTTACTTACCTACTACTGCCGCTTTAGTTAAAGCTACCAAAGAGATAGTTATGGGATCCTCTTTGACCATCTTTGTACCCTGGTCTGTCAGGACACTCTCACATTCACACCACACTTAACACGTTTCAGCAAACTATCTCACCTCCTGTGAAATCCTCATATGCACTGTCCCCCATATCACTCTTGTTCAAAAAGCAGAAGTTTTAAATTTCAATTAACAAGTTTTTCTTTTCTAGGACATGCTTTTTGTATTCTAAGAAATCTCCACCGATCCTATGGTCATAGGTTCCCTATTTTTTTCCTTGGAATTCTGTAGTTCTTGCTCTCATGTTTACATCTATGATCAATTTTGAGTCAATTTCTTATTCTGACTTCTCCTTTGTCTGGTATTAAGAAGCCACTGTAGCTTTCCTTTTATTAATGTTTGCATGGTATATCCTTTTCTATCCATTTACTTTTAATCTGCTTTATATTTAAAATAGTTTTCCTTTGGACAGCATATGGTTGGGTCTTGCCTCTTTCCCCCCTCCACAAACCTGAGAATCTCTGCCTTTCAATTGAGATGTTCAGATCATTTATATTTAATGTAATTGCTGATATGGTTGGATTTAAATCTACCATCTTGCTAGTTGTTTCTAGATTTTTTTATTTTTCTCTTTAGTTCTTTGTTCCTTTTTTCTTCTTTCTTGCTGTCTTTTGGATTAAGTGTTTTTATAATTACATTTTATCTCTACTATTAGTTTGCTAATTTTACCTGTTTTTTCCTTTAGTTGTTGCTCTAGGGTTTACAATGCACTTCTTTAACTTGTGTAAAGTCTACCTTCAAATAATATATAATATCATATATATAATATGATAGTTATATATATAATATAATATGATGTCATATGTGTTATATAATATATATAATAATGTACTTCTTTAACTTCTATAAAGTCTGCCTTTAGATAATGTGATAACAAATTGTGGTGTAAGAACATATATTGCAGCATATGTTTCCATTTCTTCCCTCCCATCCTCTTACTAATGCTGTCATGTATTTGACTTTTAATAACACTCTAATATGTTGTTACTATTTTTTGCTTTAAACAGCCAATTGTTTTTTAAGGAGATTTTTAAAAGAAGAACAGGGTCTTAAATTTACCCTCATATTTACCATTTTCAGTTCTCTTTATTCCTTCATGTCAATCTAGATTTCCAGTACTTGTCTGGCTGAATAACTTTCTTTAACATTTCTTATTTTGCACACTACTGGCAATGATTCCTCTCAGCTTTTTTCTGATTGTTTTTCTTTTAGCCTTTTTTTTTTTTTTTTTTTGGAAAGGTATTTTTGCTGGGTATAGAGCTTTGTGTTGACAAATTTTCCTTTTCTTTGAATGCTTTAAAAATGTCATTCTTTGTCCACTGACTCCCATAGTTTTTTTATATCTCTTAGCAGTCACTTCAAATTTCCCTCTTCCCCCAGCCCCTGGCAACCGTTAATCTTTTTGATGTACAAGTTTGCCTCTTCTAGACATTTCATATAAATGGAATCATACAATATGTGGTCTTTTGTGTTAAATATATGGTCTTAGCATAATGTTTTCAAGGTTTATCCATGTTGTAACATTTAGCAGGACTTCATTTCTTTTTATGGCAGAATAATGTTCCATTGCATGGGTATGCCATATATTGTTTATTCACTCATCCATCAATAAACACTTGGGTTGTTTTTTGCTATTATGAATAGTGCTACTGTGAACAATCGTATACAAATATTTGCATGAACATATGTTGAACTTTATGAGAAACTACCAAACTTTTTCACAGGCTGCTACATTTCACATTCCCACTGATATTGTATAAGGGTTCCAATTGCTTCACATTCTCACCATCATTTATTGTTTTTTGTTTGTTTTGTTTTTAATAGCCAATTCATGATCATTTTAAAGTCCATTATTTGGGTGATCTCCATGTCTTTTCTAGTCATTGCCTTATTTCTTGACAATTTGTTTTTTTTTTGCTTGTGTGCGTCTCTTTTTTTTACTTTTTTTTTTTTAATTGAATTCTGGGTATTGTATGTAGAAGAATAGTAGATACTGAGGTAAAAAATATTTATTCCTGGAAGTGGACACATCTCTGCTTCTATCAGACTGTTAGTGTTAAGGATTGAATAGTCTAATCAGTAGGTGAGCTGGCTTAGGTTTTGTTGTTGCTATGGTTACCTTTAGTACACTACAGACTTGAAATTCTTCAGCGGTGGGCTGTTAATATCTTGTGCTTAGTATTGCGCCTGGTATGCTGAAGAGTTTTCCTCATTGTTCCTCCTCCACTGTCAACTTTTAGCAGGCCCTGCTTACCTATGCCAAATAAGGCATTTCATGACACTGTCTTCTTCCTCTTTCAGCCACTGATGCTTTTCACTCAAGGTGAGAATCATGGTGGAAGCAGGGGGTCATTCTCCTCCATGATGGTTTGTTTGTTTTTCAAATGCATATATCTGTGCATAATCACCACCCACAAAGTTCTCCTGTTGTCCTTCCCAGTCCGTATCCCCCTCAAAAGATAACCAGTATTGTGATTTCTACCATTTTAGACTTGTTTTGCCTGTTTTTAAATTCTGTGTAAGTGAAATTATAATAGTATCCTTCTGTTTCAGGCTTCTGTCACTAAACAGTTCTGAGATTCTTCCATTATCGTCGCATGTACCAGTAGTATATGGTTTTTTATTGCCATGTAGAATTCCAGTGTATTAATATACCACAGTCGATCAGTAAAGACTATTTAAGCAATTGGATACTTGTCTAATTATCTAATTAACCATCTTGTAATTTTCTTAAAAACTTGTAATTACCCTAAAAGTAACATGCCAACGTTGGCCTTGTTGCTAAGGCCAGAAACCTAAGAATCACCCATCTTTGTCACCTCTCCCCATACCCTACTTGCAGTCTAATCAGGAAATTCTGTTTATTCCTCTTTCATAATTGTGGCCTGTATCCAGCCATTTCTCTCTTTTATATCTGCTGCCCAGAATTTTGCACAAACCTTTCACTTACTTCCATTCTTCCCCCAAGGTCTATGCTCTAGGCAGCAGCCAGAGGAATCCCTCCACAAACGTCTCTCACTTGCTCTCACCTGGCTTTCCTTCTCACTTAAGAATAAAATATACGGGCGCCTGGGTGGCTCCTTCAGTTAAGCATCTGATTTCGGCTCGGGTCATGACCTCACAGTTCATGAGGTGAAGCCCTGCGTTGGGCTCTGTGCTGACAGCTCAGAGTCTGGAGCCTGCTTCAGATTCTCCCCAACCCCCCACCCCCACCTCTCTCTCTCTCTCAAAATAAATAAACGTTAAAAATAAAAAAAATAAAATTGAAATTTCTGACCGTGGCCCTCCAAAGCCCTTATTTGTCTCCAGCTACCTCTTTAACCTTATTTCCTGTACCACTTTCCTTCTCTGACTCATCTTCAGCTGCTGTGGACCACTTGCTGTTTCTCTCTGCCCAGGAGGCTTTTAGCCCACACCCTCATTTCCTTCTGGTCTCAGCTGAAATGTCACCTCATGGGAGAGATTTTCCTTTATTTATTTTTTGAAGTTTATTTATTTATTTTGAGCGGGGGATGAACAGGGGAAGGGCAGAGAGAGAGAGAATCCCAAACAGGCTCTGTGCTGTCAGTGCAGAGCCTGAAGCGCCAGGGCTCAGTCTCACTAAGTGTGAGATCGTGACCTGGGCTGAAACCAAGAGTCAGACCCTTGACTGACTGGGCCACCCAGACACCCCGAGATTTTCCTTTAATGACTGAATCCAAAAGGCTTGTCCTGCCTCATTTTCCTGGCCTTAACCAGTATTATTTTTCATACCACTTTGACTTTTCATTATTATAATTAGTTATTTGTCTAATAGCTGTCTGTCACCCCACTGGCCTCAATGAAAGCTAGGACTTTGCCTGTGTTCTTTGCTGAATCCAGTGTGTTCTAGGCCTGTCATTCCCGTCCTTCAAGATTTGGTTTTGAATTATTGAAAAGGGTCATTCTTTAGGACTTCTGAGTAGATTTAATGTTGATATTGCTTATCAATTTCTAACTATAACATAATATGCAAGTGGCTGGTTCTTCGATGTTAACATCATTCTGTTATGGCCTATAGGCATTGGTTCTTTTTATCCCCCACCTTTTTTTGCAGTTATTAAAGAGAATGCATTTGCTTAATTTTTAAAAACGTCTATTCAGACTTATAAAAAGAAGTAGTAAACATATAGTACCGACTCAAAATTTTGGATTATTCCACACTGCTACTAACTGTTCCAAATTAAGACATCTGGTGACTGGGGAAGTTTGGTTTCTGTCTCTATTTGGTTAACCAGCTGGTTGTTCTGGAAAGGCAAACACAGTTAATTGTTCTTGTTGAAAGAAGCAGGGCGTTCATAGATTTACTTCAAAGCGTGACTTTTCGGTGGAAGATTTACTTGAGAAATTAGACAGCGCAGGATGTTACTGAGAAAAATGTCTTTGTTTTTAAAAAGATACTTGAATGTTATATCTGGAACTTGATACTTGAATGTTGTATCCCCGACTGCATGAGAAAGTGTGTGTGTCATTCCCTCCTCCCCCTCCCCCTTTTCCTTGGTAACAGATTCCTGCACTTTAAAAACTCTGCTTTCCCTACGAATTTTAGTGTATTTAATGCATGAGATGCCATATGTTGTTGCAGCCAGTATCTTTGAACATTCCTGCGAATAAGAATAGCATATTCAGACTCACTAAGCAGGATTAATTTACAAAGACATTTAGTCTCAGTCATTAATGAATATGATATTTAAAATTACATCGAAGTTGTAGCAGATGTCAGTTTAGCATACCTTCCACTCAATATTCAGCACTTCTTCCCAATTGAAAACAAATGGCTCTTTGGCAAATTGTTTCAAAGCCAGTTCTGTGTTAGTTTAAAATACACACACAAATTTGTCTAAATTTTTGACATCAACGTTTTCTGAGAGATGTTCTGCTGAAGTTAAACCAATGCATACTTTTTATCCCAAGGTATTGTTTCCTCTAAGACATACTGGTACTGAATAGGAGTGATTGTTACTATTTCACTCTTCCTGGTTTTTCTGAAATAAATATTAATAACCAGCTTCCTAAGTTTTACTTGTGCAGTTTTGCTTCAGATAGGCTGACATTAGATATGCTTGATAACTAATAAGCTTCTTTAATATCCAGCATAGAGATTTTTGTGGCTCCCATTAGATTTTTCATGTTTGCCATTAATACATGACAGTAGTAGCTACTCCTTCCAAGTGCTCTATTAATATAGTCTGCCCCCTTTTTAAAAAATAACTATGATATATGCTTACTATGCAGCTAACATCATCTACCCATATTGTTTTTAAGTTTATTTATTTTGAGAGAGAGGGAGCATGTGTGCACACACGCACTAGTGGGGCAAGAGCAGAGAGAGGGGCAGAGCCAGCACAGAGCCTGACATGTGGCCCAAACCCACGAACCATGAAATCATGACCTAAGCCAAAGTCAGGAGGTAGACACTTAACCAACTGAGTCACCCAGCCGCCTCCACCCTTATTTTTTAAAAATATGATATGTACTTGGGATGCCTGGCTGGCTCAGTTGGTAAAGCATGTGACTCTTAGAGTTGTGCGTTCAAGCCCCACACTGGGCATAGAAATTACTAAATAAATAAATAAAATCTGATGTATACTTATTATACATACGTCTATGAATAATGCACATATATGTATAATGTTACATATCTGTAGTTGTGCCTTAGTATAGGGGAAGTATAATATAGGAGTTAATACTGTGGGCTCTGGAACAAGAATGCTTGAGTTCAGAAACCAGCCTTACTGTATATTAGTTGTTCATTATTAAAAATTTTAGCAATATATGGGGTGCCTGGGTTGCTCAGTTGGTTGAGCGACCGACTTTGGCTCAGGTCATGATCTCACAGTTTGTGAGTTTGAGCCCCGTGTCAAGCCCTGTGCTGACAGCTCAGAGTTTGGAGCCTGCTTCGGATTCTGTGTCTCCTTCTGTCTTTGCCCCTCCCCTACTTGCGCTCTGTCTCAGTCTCTCTCTCAAAAATAAATGAACATTAAAAAAAAAATTTAGCAATATAGAAAAATACTAGAAAGACAACACACACCCCCATGTGCGTGCACGTGTACACATATGCACTCCAGATATTTGAAATACATTTTACGAACGTCATTCTGGAGATCTTTCTGCACATATATACAGATAGAGTGAGCAGAAATGTGCATAGGAATGATTTTATTTAAATGGGATGGTATATTATACATTTTCTCTAAGCAGTATTACATTTAATTTGGATTTAATAAAAAATAAATAAAATGTAAGTGCTGAAGGTCTGGTGTTTCTTTAGTATAAGAAATTAATTGCCCTTTTATTTTTAAGTTTATTTATTTTGAGAGAGAGAGAATCCCAAGCAGGCTCTGTGTTGTCAGCATGAGCCCAATGTGGGGCTCAGTCTCATAAACCACGAGATCATGACCTGAGCCGAAATCAGGAGTCGGTCGCTTAACCGACTGAGCCACCCAGGCGCCCTCCCCCCCACTTTGGATTTAACCTAAAGAAAATGTAAATAGTATTATGAGGTTGGGGTCATTTTGTTTTTCAGTTTTTTAAACTATATGTTTCAGATATCTACACGACTGATGGATATACTCAGACGTAGGTTTTTCTGGTGAGCAGGTAGCCTTTCATGTGATGACTGGAGGGCTCAGACCCTTTCATTTTATGGCTCAACCAGAGGGCTCTGAAGTCCTCTGCATCCAGCCAGCAGTTAGGTGAAGAGAAGGTGAAGACACACCACTTCCGGATCACCTGGCCCAAACATGACATGATGTATTTCCACTTGCAAAAACTAGTCACTGAGACTGAGGCAAACCTTGGGGGCCCTGGTCTCTGTTTTCTCTTCTGAGATCCGTACCAAGTCCTAGGTATATCCCACTCCTGTGAGCTGCTTCTCATTTCCCACAAGTAGCATAGACTTTAGAAATACAGTAAACCCTAGCAGCCCTCTTTGCTGAGCTCCTGCGGTTTAGTAAGTAAGGGTATTTACTTCTTAGTTGCCTACCTTCTTCCTCAGTTGACTTCTTTCCAAATCTGGGGGTGTTAGATTTTATTTTTTATATTTTTATAATGAAAAGAGAGACCTGACTGGGGGAGAGGTTGGTGGTGGCCTTCATGACTGGCCTGAGTTATCTCAGGTCTGGAATTGAGATTGACGTAAGAGCTTTTTGGCATAGCAACATTCCTAGCACGTATGTATGCAAAATCCTTTCTTATCCCTCCCAACGTCCATGATGTGTATCAAGAACATTTTTAAAAAGTGTTTTTTGAATAAGATTAGGTTTCTAGAAGAGTTGCAAAGATACTACAGTTTCTATATACCCTTCACCCTAATGTTAATGTCTCCAAACCAAATTTGGTAACATTTACCCAAACTAAGAAATTAACACTGGTACAATACTATTGACTAAACTATACAGTTTGTTTGGATTTCACCAGCTTTTCCACTAATATCCTTTTTCTGGTCAGTCCAGTCAAGGATACCACATCCACATTTAGTTGCCAAACCTCCTTAGTCTCCTCCGGCCTGTGACAGTCTCTCAGATCTTGCTTATTTTTCATGACCTTGAAACTTTTGAAGAGTACCAACCAGGTGTTTGTAGGATATCCCTGAATGTAGGTTTGTGTGATGTTTTCTCATGATTACGCCGCCGGGGTGATGGATTTGGGGGAAGAATACCACAGAAGCGAAGGATCTTTCCCATCATGTCACACCAGGGGGCATGTGACATCAACACGATTTAACCTTCATCAGTTGGGTAAGGTGATATCTTCCAGGTTCCTCTACTTAAAGTTACTGTTTTTTACTCTTTTCATACTCTATTCTTTGAAGCAAGTAATTAAGACTAGTCTGTACTGGAGGGGAGGAGAATTAAGCTCCACCTCCTGGAGGAGGTATATCTCCTTAAATTACTTAGAATTCTTCCCTTGTTTTTTAAAAAAATTTTTTTAACGTTTTATTCATTTTTGAGACAGGGAGAGACAGAGCATGAACAGGGGAAGGAGCATGAACAGAGACATGAGAGACAGGGAGAGACAGAGCATGAACAGAGAGAGAGGGAGACACAGAATCTGAAACAGGCTCCAGGCTCTGAGCTGTCAGCACAGAGCCCGACGCGGGGCTCGAACTCACGGATCGTGAGATCGTGACCTGAGCCGAAGTCGGACGCTTAACCGACCAAGCCACCCAGGCGCCCCTCTTCCCTTGTTTATTTACTTATATAGGCATTTATTTTTATCTGTATGGATTCATGAGTATTTGATTCTTGAGATTATAATCCAATGTAACTGTTATTTTGCTGTTCAAATTAGTCTAGTGTGACCAGTGGAAGACCTTGGCTCTTAGCCTTATTTATTTATTTATTTATTTACTTACTTACTTACTTACTTATGTATTTAGCACTACTTTACTTTCTGGCATTATTTGATGCTCTCTGCTGATCTTGAATTTTCCCTGCCCCAGACCTAGAATCAGCCATTTGTTCAAGGAGCTCAAAGGGTATTTTTAATAGGTTAGATCTTAAGCTTTTCTGACTAGTACCTAACTAAAAGATAAACTTATAGCAGTGAAACTGTATCGTCTTATAAAACATGTTGAAGTTTATTTGCTCTTTACAAGTGTATTTTTCATTATAAGATGAAAAATAAAATCTTAAAAAGCACCAGCTCAGTTTGATGTTAGTAGTTTATTCAGATTTGAGAATTATTTGTTTGATACTAGTGTTCATGAAATTTTGCATATTGATTCATTTTTTTAAAAAGGTTAATATAAAAGTAACTGAGACTGCTTACCTATTTTAAAAGCTTTAAGAATTATACATTTTTAAAATTTGAATGTAAAATGAAATAAAATGAATGCAAAGCACATGAAAGTTCATTAGAAGAAAGGAAATTAACATTTGTTGCTTATTTTCTTAATGCCAAGAATTGTGCCCCCTAATACTTCTGCGTTCCTGTATTCTGCGATTACCCCTGTTCTTATACTATATTGTAATTGTTTACTGTTCAGTCTCCTAACTTCTTAAAGACAGCAAATATGTTTTTGATCTGAATCTCCAGCATTTAGCATAGTACTTAGCCATAATAGTACTCAATATTGAGAGTGTCCATTTTTATCTCCACTTTATTTTTTTAAATTTATTTAAGTGATCTCTGTATCCAACATTAGGCTTGAACTTACGACCCCAAGATCAAGAGCTGCATGCTCTTCTGACAGCCAGCCAAGCACTGCTTTATCCCTACTTAAAGATGGGGAAGCTGAGGCTTAGAGAGTTCGGGTAATTTGTACTATGATGACTTTGCTAGTTTGTGGCAGAACAAGAGGATGAAATTAGGATGTTTGATTTCTTTTTTTATTTTATTTTTTTTAAGTTTGTTTATTTGGAGAGTGAGAGAGACAGGTGGGGACAGAGAGGGAGGGACGGAGGAAGGGAGAGAGAGAGAGAGAGAGAGAGAGACAGAGAGAGAGAGAAAGAGAATTCCAAGCAGGCTCTGCACTAACAGTGCAGTGATGCAGGGCTCGAACCCATGAACTGTGAGATTATTACCTGAGCTGAAACCAAGAATTGAATGCTTAACCGACTGAGCCACTGGGTGCCCCTGATTCTTTTTTTTTTTTTTTTTCCCTTCTAATTTTTAATTTTTTTTTTTTTTTTTTTTTTTTTTTTTTTTTGAGAGAGAGGGATAGAGAATCTGAAGCAGGCTCTGTGCTCAGCGGGGCTTGGTTTCATGACTGTGAAATCATGACCTGAGCTGAAATCAAAAGTCAGACGCTTAGCTAACTGAGCCACCCAGGCACCCCAAAATGTTTAATTCTTTTTTTTTAATATTTATTTATTTAAGGGGGGGCGGGGGAGGGGCAGAGAGAGAGGGGTAGACACAGAATCTGAAGCAGGCTCCAGGCTCTGAGCTGTCCGCACAGAGCCTGACGTGGGACTCGAACTCATGAGCTGTGAGATCATGACCTGAGCCGAAGTCAGATGCTTAACTGACTGAGCCCCCCAGGATGTTTAATTCTTAAGCCTATTGCTTTTTCTATTGTACCACACTCACAGTTTTTTGATAAGCTGAAAATCACTGCATTATTTTCAAATTGATAATCTCTGAAAGTATTCAGAAGAAACTGGCAATATTTGTTGCCTCCAGGGAGAGGAAAGGGGCTTGAGGACAAGCCAAGACATTAGTTTTGGAACATTTGAATTTTAAACCATATGATTATTTTAGATATTAAAAAATATAAATACATTTAAAAAATATACGGAAACTTACCAGATGGAGTTTTACATTGTTTTTAAACATTGTATCATTTCAATGGTTGTTTTTTTATTTTGTAGAGCAAATATAGATTTGCTTTATATTAATGGTAGGATCCCTGATTCTAAAGATATCTTTTATAGAGTCTTCTGGGAAGTTTTTTGTGTATTTTATTTTTTCCCTTTATTTTTGGACAAGAAATTTGAAAGGTGGGGTGTGGGAGAGGATAGATGTTTTAAAGGGAACAGAAGATCAAAGTCCCTCTGTTCGGTGTGAATGAAATTTGACTTCTTAAAATTTCCTTTATAGGAAATCTTATAAAATCTTCCTTTATAGGAGCCTCTTACGTTAAGTGAGTACTCGGTGATACACCCAAGACTTTATTTGATTATATTTAATTAGTTAGAGTGGTTCCGGCTGCATTAATAAAAACTTTGCTACAAACTGACTTAAATAGAAAATGTAGAATCTCATTAACATGGACTAATGGAAGAAAAGTTCTTCCCATCAGTTGAATTGGGTCCACTTTAGAATTAGTGTTGCACGTCTGAACAAATTATAGTTGGAAGGAGAATACTGAATAGATTGGCAAGAATATAAGTTTCTGAACCAATTACTGGTTTAAAAGGATAGAATTACTGTGATTGGTTTAGGCTAATCAGGATCTGCCCCTGGAGCTAGGGTCAAGTCTTCAAACCATGTTGATGCCACATGGAGGAGGGAGAGAAGGATGAGTTGGAGAGGTTCCATCATACTGTCCACTAGAGCTCCTTAACTGCCTTTCAAATAATATATGATGTATAAGGGACCCTCCAATCCTAATCACAACTTTTGAGGAATGTAATTGTTCGTGCTGGCTGATGGGTGCATATTCTCTACTCCATACAAATTCCATAATAAAAAGTTTAAAAAGAAAGAAAAGGGGGACACACAAAAATAATGAGTAAGTGATGGTTGCTTATTGTATTATTTTTCCAGGCCAGTGTGTGTTTTTTTAATCCTCCTGCTCCCTTTCTTTCTCCGCTGCTTATATGTGGAGTTAACATGTAATTCCCCCTCTCAAAGGCTAATAGGCATGTTCCTTAATTATAGTTGACATTAATGCTTCAGTACTTTCATTGAAGAGCAACAGCATAGTATTAGAGTGAGCACAGGTTCTCAGGTTTTTGAAGTTATAACTTGGGTTTCGAACGAAACTCCCCCCACATCCTCACCTTAGTGGCTGTGAGAGCATTGACGAGTACTCAGTCCCTCGGAGCTTCAATTTCCTCTGTAAAATGGGGATAATGAGTTCCTGGGTGGCTCAGCTGCTTAAGCATCCGACTTCGGCTCAGGCCATGATTTTCATGGTTCGTGAACTGGAGCCTCGCCATCGGGCTCTCTGCTGACAGCACAGAGCCCGCTTCAGGTCCTCTGTCTCCCTCCCTCAAAAATAAGTAAACATTTTTAAAAAATGAGGATAATAATCCCTATCCTGTAAGGTTAAATGATTATGATTAAAAAAAAGCAAAAAACTAGTAAGTCGGTAGCACATAGCCCAGCATTCGTTGAACTCCAGTTATGATTATTTTCTTCTCTGTGAGGCTCAGTTATCCTTGCCTAATTTGATAAATGCGGTATAGCATTATTGTAGTTAAATTGTAAGTGTAGATTATGAACTTATTAATGCCCATTCCTGAATGCCTTTTCCCCATTAAACTTTTCCCTACATTTGGGACATTTGCCGGACCTCTGCATCCCAGTCATCATAGCTAATTCCTTATAGTAAGTGGGCAATACTAAGTTTCAGCTGTGGGGAATTAAGTTTTTCTGACTCAAGTCTGATAAATTGTCTCAAAAGAAAACTAGTCTTATGTCCAACATATACTTCCCATACAGCTGTTACTCTTCAGTAGTAAAAGTATAAAAGTATATATGCTTATGCTGTCACATCTTTCACGTATGGTGAACATTCATACCTGCAAGATAGAAATACATGTATTTTTTTTTTTAATGTTTATTTATCTTGAGAGAGAGACAACACAAGCCAAGCTGGGAGGGCCAGAGAGAGAAAGAGAGAATCCCAAGCAGGCTCTGTGCTGTCAATGCGGAGCCTGATGCTGGGCTCAATCCCACGAACCGCAAGATCATGACCTGAGCCGAAATCAAGAGTTGGACGCTTAAACAACTGAGCCACCCAGGTGCCCCAGAAATATATGTATCTCTAAGGATACCTCCATTTCTGATTTCATGCAAAATAATATGCAGAAGACTTTTGGTATAGTGCCTTTCATAGTCAATAGTTTCTTTTCTTTCTTTTTTTTTGTAGTTTTATGGTTTTATTAACACAAATATGTCATGCACATAAGCTGTCTATTCATTTTCTTCGCTGCACAGTCTGGCATTGGGATTCGTGACTCTGATGGCCAGCTGGGCTGCTCTTTCCACAATGGCTTTATGGTTCTTGGAGGAGACCTTGTGAGCAGTCTCTGCACAGTAAGATTTATTGCACATCAGCAGCACCTCAAGCTCCTTGACATTGTGGACTAGGAACTTCCGGAAGCCACAGCGCAGCATGTGCTTTGTCTTCTTGTTGCTCCCGTAACCAACGTTGGGCATCAAGATCTGGCCCTTGAGTCTTCTGCGCACTCTATTGTCAATGCCTCTGGGTTTCCGCCGGTTGCGCTTGATTTTGACGTATCGGTCTGACTGGTGCCGGATGAGCTTCTTGGTCCTCTTTTTAACAATCTTGGGCTTCACCAGAGGTTAAGGGCAGCCGTGATGCCAAGTTACAGATGGCTGCCACCCCGTAGTCAATAGTTTAAGAGATGTAAAATATATGTTATTTTCTTTTTTTGCTTTTTATTTAAGTGGAAAAGAAAGCTACTTCCTCTTCCATTATAGAAATATTTAAGCTAGGCTGTCCTTCAGATTTCATACTTAAACTCAGCCAGCTTAGAATAAGAGCAATACCTAGTTGCAGCTAGATATATTCGGGATGCACTTCATATACAGAAAGAACATTTTATTGGGTTTATTTTAATAGGAAATAAAGTGAAATAGTATTTCAATTGATTAAAGAACTTAAATCTTATTAAGACACAAGTGATGAGGAATTCATACTTATGTTTAGGGATTTTGCTATTAAGTAAACAACTGTTAATTATCTCAGGACAATTTTTATTATTTTTTAATTTGAGAGAGAGAATCCCAAGAATCCCACAATCCTGGGATCATGACCTGAGCCGAAATCCAGGGTCGGATGCTCAACCGACTGAGCCACCCCAGTGCCCCTAAGGATAATTGTTGAGATAAGAGATTGGTCAGCACTTCCATCTAATGTGTTCCAAGATGGCAGTTCATCAAGAATTTAATATTCTCACCCCCTTAAAACTCATCCTGAGATGTTTGTTTTGGGTCGTCTTTATAAACATCTTCCACCCTCTGCATCATATTCAGACATGAGAACTCTGTATCCCAGCGAGAACCACAACAGCAGTTTTGAGGTCCTGCCGTTTCCTGATCTGCACTAGGTGGTTCAAGATGACATATTAATAATTGTTCTACCTCCATTCTCAGCATCCTTAGGCCCATATTTAAATTGGCTATGATTGCTAGCTAACTGTAACAGGCAATCTTTGTAAAATGAAGAAAACTTCTTTTTAGCCATGCATAGCTTTAGACTTTACTTTGTATCTGTGAATGAATATAAGCTCTATAGTTTGAGATTGTTGTAAGATATACCTACCTTACCTCTAATATCTTTCTTCTTCCTTCTCCTCCCTCCCTCCCTTTTTCTTCCTTTCTTCCCCTCCCTTCCCTCTTCCTTCCTTCTTTCCTTCCTCCCTCCCTTCCTTCTATCCTTATTTGAACAGTGTATCATGTGGACAACCACTGTGATTATTATCATTGCTACAGTCTTAAAGTGTTAAGTTCGCTGTAGTATTTAATCTGGGGCCTGCTCTGCCTGTCCTATCAACCCCCAGAATCCGTTGAATTAAAGCCACACAGGGAAATTTTCCAATGTGAAACAGACTCTCCAGGCAATGTACTGGAGAGAAGGAGTACAGCACTACTGTTCTGCTTGAGAGCATGGTCATAGTCCTACAAATTACTGTTAGCTAAAAGGCATGATAAACTTGGTTATTTAAGATTCTCATCAACCTAGGACACCTGGGTGGCTCAGTTGGTTGAGCATCTGACTCATGATTTTGGCTTAGATCATGATCCCAGGGTCATGGGATTGAACCCTGTGTTGGGCTCTGTGCTGAGCATGGAGCCTGCTTAAAATTAAAATTCTCTCTCTCTCTCTCCCTTCCCCCTCTGCCTGTCTTCCCTGCTTGTGCACTCTGTCTCTCTCTAAAATAAAAAAAATAGCAGCGCTTGGGTGGCTCAGTTCATTGAGCAGCTAGCCGACTCTTGGTTTCAACTCAGGTCATGATCTCACAGTTTGTGGGTTTGAGCCCTGCATCAGGCTCTGTGCTGATAGCTCAGAGCCTGGAGCCTGCTTTGGATTCTGTGTCTCCCTCTCTCTCTCTCTCTGTCCCTCCCCTGCTCTTGTTCTGTCTCTCTCTCAAAAGTAAACATTAAGAAAGAAAGAAAGAAAGAAAGAAAGAAAGAAAGAAAGAAAGGAAGGAAGAAAGAGGAGGAAAGAAAAAAATAGCAATCTAGCGTGGTCATGAAGACCACAGTCCTTGGACAGAGTGCCTAGGTCCACATTCCAGCTCCACCATTTACAAGCTACTACAGCCTGAGAAGTACTTCTCCAGAATGTCGTACTGGGAACCCCTGTTGTATTGTTTCCTATTGTTGCTGTAACAGGTTACTACAAACTTGGTGGCTTGAAACAACACAAGTTTGTTATATTATAATTTCGGGGTTCAGAAACCCAAATTAGATTTCACTGGGTGAAAATGGTGGTGTTAGCCAGGGCTGCATTTCCATCTGGAGGCTCTAAAGGGGAACAATTCTTGGCCTTTTCTAGGTTCTAGAGGCCACCCATTAATTTTTTTGTAAATGTTTATTTATTTTGAGGGGGAGGAGAGAGCAGCAGTGGGGCAGAGACTCCCAGGCAGGTTCTGTACCGTCAGTGCAGAGCCCTACTCAGGGCGCCATCTCACAAACCGTGAGATCCTGACCTGAGCTGAAACCAAGAGTTGGATGCTTAACTGAGTGAGCCAACCAGGCACCCTGAGTCCAGCCACTTCTTGACCTTCTTCACCCAAACCAGCAATGTATCTTTCTGTAGCTATAACATAGCAACACCTCTCTCTGATTCTCATCATGTTCTGCCTCCTCCATTTACTTTTTTTTGTTTTTAATTTTAGAGGGGGGTGGGAGAGAGGGGGAGAGAGAGAGAGAGAGAGAGAGAGAGAGAGAGAGAGAGAGAGAGAGAATTTTAAGCAGGCTCCATGCTCAGCATGGAGCCCGACATGGGGCTTGATCCCACAACCCTGGAATCATTTCCTGAGCTGAAATCAAGAGTGGGACACTCAACCAGCTGGGCCACCTAGGTGGCTCCTTCTACTTTTAAGAACACTGGTGGGGAGCCTGAGTGGTTCAGGCGGTTAAGTGTCCAACTTTGGCTCAGGTCATGATCTCACAGTTTGTGGGTTTGAGCCCCATGTTGGGCTCTGTGCTGACAGCTCAGAGCCTGGAGCTGCTTCGGATTCTGTGTCTCCCTCTCCCTCTGCCCCTCCCCAGCTCATGCACTGTCTCTCTCACTTAAAAATAAACATTAAAAAAAATTAAAAAAAAAAGAACACTAGTGATTACATTGGCTCCACCCAGCTAATCCAGAATAATCTCCCTATTATAAGATCAGCTATAAACACAACTCAGCACAGAAGCCAAATAATCCAAATAAAATGAGCAGAAGATCTGAATAGACATTTTTGCAAAGAAGACGTACAGATGGCAAATGAATACAGGAAATGATGCTCAACATCACTAATCACCGGGAAATGCAAATCAAAACCACAACGAGATATCACCTTACACCTGTCAGAATGGCTAGTCAAAAAGACATGAAATAACAAGTGTTGGTAAGGACGTGGAGAAAAAGAAACCCTCATGCACTTTTTTTTAAATTTATTTTTTAAATAGAGATAGTGTGTGCAGGTAGGGGAGAAGGGCAGAGAGACAGAGGGACAGAGAGAAGAGAGGTGAGAGGAGAGAGAGAATTTTAAGCAGGCTCCACACTCTGCACAGAGCGCAACTTGGGGCTTGATCCCAAAACCTGGGATCATGACCTGAGCCGAAATCAAGAGTCAGGCACTCAACCGACTGAATCACCCACGTGTCTCCCTCACGTACTATTATTGGTGGGAATGAAACTGGTGCAGCCACTGTATGGACAAGACAAGACAGTATGGAGGTTCCTTTAAAAATGTAAAATAGGAATACCAAATGACCCAATAATTCTACTACTGGGTATTTACCCAAAGAAAATGAAAACATTCATTTAAAAAGATACGTGCTCCCCTGTGTTTGTTGCAGCATCATTTACAATACTACTGAGCTACAAAAAAGGGAATGAGATCTTGTCATTCATGACAACATGGATGGATCCAGAGGCTATTATGCTAAGTGAAATAGGTCCAACAGAGAAAGACAAATACCATATGATTTCACGTATATGTGGAATTTTAAAACAAAAAGCAGAAACAGATCCATAAATACACAGAACAAACTGATGGTTGCCAGAGGGGAGCGGTGGAGAGAGGTAGGCAAAATGGATAGAGGGGAGTGGGAGATACAGGCTTCCACTTATGGAATGAGTAAGTGGCAGAGGTAAAAAAGCATGGAGAATATATATAGTCCGTGGTATTGTAACAATGTATGGTGACAGATGGTAGCTACACTTGGGGTGAGCATAAGATACAGACTTGTGAGTCACTGTGTTGTACACCTGAAATTAACATTTTGTGCCAATTATACTTCACTAATTTAAAAAAAGTTTTTTTTTAAAGGTCAGCTGATTAGCTGCCTCAATTCCTCTTTGCCAGGAAACCTCTCACATTCACAGGTTCCAGGGATGAAGGGTTAGACATCTTTGGAGGACCACTTTTCTGCGTTCACAACTAGATTTAAATTCTAAAAGTTACATTAAGGCAGCTAGGGCCAGGAGAAGATGATCCCAAAGTGGAGAATGCTGAGAATTATGAGTACGACCAATAATTGAGTTTAAGCTGAAAGGAACTGCTGAGCAACACATATGTATGTTGTAAACTTCTCTTACTGGTAGATTCAGTATTCAAGACCGATTGAATCAGAAGGAGGCAACTAAGTTTTAACCATATCATGGCAGGGAAAGATTAAAATATTAGAATAGATTTTTTTTTCTTTTGTTTTGTGCCAGCCCTAGAAGGGAAATGTTCTTGATTTAATTATAATTTTGAGAAGCTTTGGGTTTAGTTTTAATTTTTTGTATTTTTCTTACAGATTTGTACTGCACTTTGAATGCTCCTCCTGACATGGAGAGGATTGAGGAACAATTCGCTAACCTGAACATTGTTAAACGCTCCTCGGGGACTACAGAGCCTACTTACCTGCTGGGCATAGATGCATCAAAAACCGTACAAGCAGAAAAAGAAAGCTTGATCGCTGTTTTATGTTCTAACGGATCAATCAGAATCTATGATAAAGAGAGGTTATACATACTCCGAGAATTTCGTGGCTATCCTGGACTTCTCAATGGAGTCAAATTTGCAAATTCTTGTGACAATATATATTCATCATGTACTGACGGCACTGTAAAACGTTGGGATGCTCGATCAGCCAGTGAAAAACCTGTCCAGCTGTTCAAGGGTTACCCTTCCAATATTTTCATTAGTTTTGATATCAGCTGTAATGATCACGTCATTTGCGCTGGTACAGAAAAAGTTGATGATGATGCATTGCTGGTATTTTGGGATGCAAGAATTAATTCTCAGGATTTGTCTACTTCTAAAGACCCACTTGGAGCATATTCAGAGACACACAGTGATGACGTCACTCAAGTACGCTTCCACCCCAGCAATCCCAACATGGTGGTCTCCGGTTCAACTGATGGCCTGGTGAATGTATTTGATATTAGTATTGATAATGAAGAAGATGCACTGGTTACGACCTGTAACTCTGTTTCTTCCTTAAGCTGTGTTGGTTGGTCTGGGAAGGACTATAAACAGATTTATTGCATGACGCATGATGAAGGATTTTGTTGGTGGGATCTTAATCATCTGGATACTGATGAACCAATTACACGTTTGAACATCCAGGATGTCAGAGAAGTAATTAATGTGAAAGGAGGCATTTTGGACTATTTGGTTGGTGGCCTGTATCACGAAAAAATGGACAAATTGTTTGTTGTTGGGGGAACAAACACAGGAATTATTCACTTACTGAGCTGTACTACAGCAGGATTGATTCATGTGACCAGCCTTCGCGGAGGGCATGCTGCTACAGTCCGCTCTTTCTGTTGGAATATGCAGGATGATTCTTTGCTAACCGGAGGGGAAGATGCACAGTTGTTACTTTGGAAACGTGGAGCATTAGACAAGACATTTACAAAGAAAGACAGCATGAAAATAGCATCCTCTGTGTACCAGCGAGTTCGAGTTCACAGTAATGATTCTTACAAGAAAAGGAAGAAGCAGTGATGTGATGTTGGGAGCTTCCTTGAAAGGTTTTATAGTCGCAAGTAATTATCTTTGTGTTCTACCTGTGATAGATCTGTTTAAAGCTCATATGTAAAAACAAGCCAGTTAGCAAACAATCCTGGAAAAACGCTGAAAATGGTTTAATTCAGGTCTTCATGTATTCTAAAATTATTTTTTTTAAAGCTGCCAGTTGAGTATATAATCAGTGAGTTGAAAGTAAAATTACATTCCTCATTTTTAAAACCCATCTGTTGAGTTAGTAAATGTTGGGTTTTAAGAAATAGCTTTGATAAGGACTTTTTAGAAGTAGATGGCTGATATGACTTTAAAAAATCAGGTGGTTTGAGCTATATTTTGTAAGCTCAGTTTTTTACATTTTAAATCATCTTCATTATTTATAAAACCAAATCAGACTGTTTTCTGTCAGAGCTCCTACTTAATACACATAGATTATGTTGGAGTATTTAAATGTAAATATTCTAATGATTCTAAATAGTACTAAGCTTTTTTAGAAATAAAGTGATTTGCATCTATTTAAAAATATATATTTAGTAAATATTTGCATCTATATTTTAAAATGGTTAAATAGTAAGCAGGTATTTCATTGAGGAAAAAGAAATTATCTTGCAAAATTCATTTTGAGTCCGTGAAAATACAACAATGAAAGTATAATAGCAGAATGACTTTTTTATTTCAAAGTAGTCTAGTATTTTGTGATAAAATTTTCTTTCATAGTGCTTTATCCATATTTTTAAACATAAGAGCCCATGGGGAGTGGGGGCCATGCAAGAGTTGGCTGCCAGAGCTTAAAGGGGGACACCACCATAATCTAATTTAAACGTGAATTTTTGTTTACTGCTAATTTTTTCATCCTTCTACGTATTTTTCCAAGGTATCCTAATAAAAAGTTGGTCACTCGAAAGGTTTAGTATGTTCTTACGTTTAATTAAAAATAAAAATACCTTTTTATAGATAAAAATATTTATAAAAATATTTTAGAACGTTTTTATCTTTTGAACTAAAAATATGCTTGAAAAATACAAGCATTACTTTAGAACCTTTTACATTTCTCTTTAAATGTTAATAATGACTTATCTCTGCAAGTAGCAGTGGTGGAACTTTTTATTCCATAGAACAATGCAACTTCTATTTAGGTATGATCTGGCTTAACTCACTTGAGACTGAACAATAGGCATAGTTAAGTCACTCTTAAACATATTCAAAATGGCGTCTGGGTGGCTCAGTCTGTTGGACGGCCGACTGCGGCTCAGGTCATGATCTCGCGGTCTGTGGGTTCGGACCCCATGTTGGGGTCTGTGCTGGCCGCTCAGAGCCTGGATGGAGCCTGCTTCCGATTCTGTATCTCCCTTTCTCTCTGCCCTTCCGCTGCTTGCTCTCTGTCTCTGTCTCTGTCTCCGTCTCTCTCTTTCAAATAATAAACATTTAAAAAATGTTTAAAAAACATACTCAAAATAGATAATTCTTATTTGGAAAAATTCAGCTCTTCTTGCTGTTGTTCAAACCATAACCTGGTGGTTAATTCTGGACTTTTTTCTTTCCTCCTAACCAGTCAATCACCAAATCCTGTGCCATTCTACCTCCTAAAATCTGTCTTCTGTTCTTTTGCCTTTACCCCACCACTATCGCCTTAGATAAGAGTTTCATCATTTCTCACCTAGATTACAGACCCTTCTCTCCAGTTTGTTCTTCCCACTGTTTCTAGGCTGACCAGAGAAAACACAGATTTGATAATGCCTCATGCTGCTTAAAATCTTTGGTACATTTTGATCTTTTGATGGAGCAAGCACTATATAAGAATGAAAAACCATATTTCTAAGATTCTTAGGATTTGAGACAGTGCTGACTATGTAAGTAGAAAAGCTGTATAAAAATATTTGGAGACCTTGCATGTATAAAACAACAGGAAATGAAACAGTTATCAAAACAGTATAAGCTTTCAAAAATATTTAAAATTTAAAAGTAATTAACAGGGGGGCGCCCGGGTGGCTCAGTCGGTTGGGCGTCTGACTTCGGCTCAGGTCATGATCTCACGGTGGGTGAATTCGAGCCCTGCGTCGGGCTGTGTGCCAACAGCTCGGAGCCTGGAGCCTGCTTCGGTTTCTGTGTCTCCCCCTCTCTCTGCCCCTCCCCTGCTCATGCTCTGTCTTTCTCTGTCTCAAAAATAAATAAAAACATTTAAAAAATTTTTTTAAAAAGTAATTCATAGGGTTGGAAGATGGAGATGAGGAAATGTCTTTGAAAGTAGACCCTCAAAGAGACAGCAAGTGAGAGAAAAGGCAAAAGCCACAGAAGGTAAATGTAGGGGTCTAATATCAGACTATCGGTGTTTACAATGTGGAAAAAGCGTTTTTAAGGGAGTGGGAGGGATTATTAAAACGAAATATTAGAGGCTATCCCCAGAACTTTGTCTGTAGATTAGAAGGCCAACAGAGTGTCAAATGTAATGAATGAAAAAGACCCACACCGAGGCATAGCACAGTGAAGTTTCAGAACTCCAAGAAGAAAGAGAAAATTGTAGAAGTTTCCAAAGGGAGGGGAGAAAAATACAATCATTAGGTACAAAGATAACATGTGCATTAGACTCTTCATTAGCAAATCTGGATGACACAAAATGCTGGATCAAAGTCTTCAAAGTCCTGAGGATAGTTTTCTGCTATCTGAACTTACGCTCTCCAAACTCATGAATCAAGTAGATGACCGTAAATCTTTTTGAGACATCCCTTACTAAGTGAATGTTTCCTATTTCCTCTCTGAAACTCAGGAACCAAATTTACTTAGCTAACCAGAATATCCATGGCTAAACAGACTCATTGGCCACTGAGGAATTAAAAGATTTGGATTTCAGGAGGTACTTGCCTTTTCAACCTATAATTCTGTAGGTCAAATTGTCCTCACGTGAGGTTTAAAACAATTTTTCTTAAACATTTATTTATTTTCGAGAGACAGGGCAAGACAGAGCATGAGTGGGGAGGAGTGAAGAGAGGAGGAGGGGGCAGGGGGGTGGACACAGAATCTGAAGCAGGCTCCAGGCTCTGTGCTGACAGCACAGAGCGGGGCTCAAACCCACGGACCATGAGATCATGACCTGAGTCAGATGCTTAACCAACTGAGCCACCCAGGCGCCCCCTCACAGGTGAGGTTTAAAGCTCTTTCAGACATAAAGATTTCAGACTTCACTGTCTGTGGAGCTTTTTAAAAAGGATACTGAAAGATGTACTCCACAAAGGATAAGGGAGAAAATCAAGGAAGACAAGAGATACCAAGAATCAGGGCACCAACCCAACATAGTGGCAGGATAACAGCCTTATAGCAGGCCCACAGTATTGAGTCCAGGTCGGAACAAGAGGACATAAGCTATCAGGAGGGAGATGTCCAGGGAGGAAAATAAACTTGACAGAGGTTTCCCAGTGCATTTGACCATGTGGAAAATGGTTATGTGCCTTAAACTCACCAATTGAAAGAAACCCTCATATTGAAAATGATTTAAAAATACAAGTTTTTAAAAGATTAAAAAATAGAGGCTCCTGGGTGGCTCAGATGGTTAAGCATCTGACTCTTCAGTTCAGGTCACAGTCTCAACGGTTGTGCGATCGAGCCCCATGTCAGGCTCTGCACTGAGTGTGGAGCCTGCTTAAGACTCTCTCTCTCTCTCTCTCTCTCTCTCTCTCTCTCTCTCTCTCTCTCTCCAAATATAAAAAATAATCTTAAAACAAAGGGTTAAAAAATATATACTTTCAGTGGTGCCTGGATGGCTCAGCTGGTTAAGTGGCCAACTCTTAATCTCAGGATCATGAGTTCAAGCCCCCTGTTGCGCCCCACATTGGGCCCCACCCTGGGAGTAGAGCCTGGGTGGCTCAGTCGGTTAAGTGCCCGACTCTTGATTTCAGCTCAGGTCATGATCTCATGGGTTTGTGAGTTTGAGCCCCACGTGGGGCTCCGCACTGACAGTGAGGAGCCTACTTGGGGTTCTCTCTCTCTCCCTCTCTTTCTGCCCCTCCCCCCCCTTCAGAATTAAATAAACTTCCAAAAAAATAAAGACATAGGTTTTAAAAATTGAAGAATGAGGGGCGCCTGGGTGGCTCAGTTGGTTGGGCGGCCGACTTCAGCTCAGGTCATGATCTCGTGGTCCATGAGTTCGAGCCCCGCGTCGGGCTCTGTGCTGACAGCTCGGAGCCTGGAGCCTGTTTCAGATTCTGTGTCTCCCTCTCTCTGACCCTCCCCTGTTCATGCTCTGTCTCTCTCTGTCTCAAAAATAAACATTAAAAAAAAAAATTAAAAAAAAAAATTGAAGAATGAAGAAAGGCACACCAGCCCCCAGAATGGGAGAAAATATTTGCAAATAATATATCACATGAGAACTTGTATTCAAAACATTTTAAAAAAATGTCACCACTCAATAAGAGAACACAATTTTTTAAATGGTCAAGGGTGTGAATAGACTTTTCTCCAAAGAAGATACAGAAATAGTCAATAAACACACACTAAGATGCTTAGCATTATTAGTCAGCAGAGAAATGCAAACCAAAATCACAATGAGATACCACTGGGTATCTATAATGGGATGGCTATAATAAAAAAAAAAAAAAATTGGTGAGGATATGGAGAAATGGAAAGCTTCATATTCTGCTGTTAGGAATGTAAAATAGTTTAGCTACAGTCTGGCAATTCCTCAAACAGTTACTATTTGACCCAGCAGTTCCACTCCTCGGCCTTTGCTGAAGGGACCTGAAAACCTAAGTCCACACAAAAACTGGTACACGAGTCTTCGTAATAGCGTTGTTCATAAGAGCCAAAAGGTGGAAACACTCCAAATATCCATCAGTTGATGGAGGGGTAAATTATGGTCTGTCCATACAATGGAATATTATTCAGTCATAAAAAAAAAAAAAAAAAAAAGAAGTGCTAATATATGCTACAAGTTGGATGAACCTTGAAAACATGCTAGGTAAAAACAGCCGGAAAAGACCACGTATCATAGGATCCCATGTACATCAAATGTCCAGAATAGCCAAGTGTATAAAGAACACATAGGAGCGGTTACCTAGGGCTGAGAGGTAGGGGGGAAATGGAAGAGTTGGATGATTTGGAGGGGAACGGGTGGTGATGAAAATTGATGGCTATTTTAGTTGCACAACTCTAAAAACCATTGAATTGTACACTTTAAATAAATGAATTGCACGTGAATGTTACCCACATGAAACTATTACCAAAAAAAAAAAAAAAAAAAACTATTACCAAAAAAAAAAAACCAAAAAACTATTACCAAAAAACTATTTGTCATACCAGACAAATAACCAAAAAGCCAGGGTGGCAACCTTAATAGTTGACAAAATGGAATTTAAGGCTAATACAACCTTAATTCCAAAGCCAGATGAATATGAAGAAAAAACTGAATCCACTTTGTTTAAGAATATATATTCACAGTTAAAAATATTAGCTAACCAGGGGCACCTGGATGGCTCAGTTGCTGGATGGCTCAGTTGGTTAAGCATCCGACTTCAGCTCGGGTCATGAGCTCACAGTTCATGAGTTCAAGCCCTGTGTTGGGCTCTGTGCTGACAGCTCAGGGCCTGGAGCCTGCTTTGGATTCTCTGTCTCCCTCTCTCTCTGTTCCTCCCCTACTTGCACTCTCTCTCAAAAATAAATAAAGAGTAGATAAATTTTTTTAAAATAAAAAATATTAGCTAACCAAATTCAATGGTGCATTTTAAAAAATATGACCAAGATGTATCTCAGGATGACTCAACATCAGAAAATCTATGACAGTAATAGACAAAAAGGGTAAAAAAATCATGATTATCTTAATTGAGATAGAAAACACAGTGTGGTTTTGCACCTATTTATCAAAAATATTAACATCATGCTATTGAAAGAATAGTTTTTTAACTTGGTTAAAGTTAATATATCAAAATCCAGAGGAGACATTATTCTTAGTGGAGAAATATTAAATTAAATACATTCCCTTTAAGACCAAGACTCAGCGAGGAAGTCTATCACAATAGTATGAATTCTGGCTAATACTATAAGGAAAGAAAAAGTATGACAATGTGTATAGATTGGAAGAAGAAAGGGGAAAAAAAAAACTCCTTTGCAAATGATATACACCTAGAAAATCCAATATGCAAATGATCTATACCTAGGTATATACCTAGACTTATGTTTTCAATTCTCTTTTAACTATTAAAAGAGATTCAACAAAGTTGCCAGGACAAGGTCAGCCTACGAAAAGCTAAAGGATATTATTTTACGATAGCAGGAAATGTAAAAACTTTCAAGGAATTAACAGAAATACCCAAGATCTATTTAGAAAAACTTTAAAATTCCAGTAAAGACATAGAAGATGTCCTAAGAAATACTCCTTGCTTCCAATGAGATGATAATATTTTTAAAATGACCATTCTGAATTTAATCTGAAAAATCAATATAATCCCAACCAAATTCTAGTTGGATTTTTTTAAGGAACTGAAACTTACTTTAAAATTTGTACGGACTGATGAGGTCCACAAATAACAACTTAGAAAAGGGGAACTTTCTCTACCAGATATTAAGACTATCGGATTCCACAAAATCATAGAAAAACTGTGATGTGTCCTTAGAACAATGTCAATGAATAGAGCTCAGAGAGCGTGGGTATATAACAACTTAATACCTTAGAAAGGTGACAATGTAAAAGGGAGTTTTTTATTAGATGGTATTGGGAATAGTAGCTCACTAGATGGAGAAAAATGAAACTAGATTCCTTTTTAAAAAATTTTTTTTAACCTTTATTTATTTTTGAGACAGAGAGAGATAGAGCATGAACAGGGGAGGGTCGGAGAGAGGGAGACGCAGAATCTGAAACAGGCTCCAGGCTCTAAGTTGTCAGCACAGAGCCCGATGTGGGGCTTGAACCCACAGACCGCAAGATCACGACCTGAGCTGAAGTTGGACACTCAACCGACTGAGCCACCCAGGCGCCCCACTAGATTCCTTTTTAAAAAAAATTTTCGGGGTGCCTAGGTGGCTCAGTCGGTTAAGCCTCTGACTTCAACTCAGGTCATGATCAGTGAGTTTGAGCCCTGCGTTGGCTCTGTGCTGACAGCTCAGAGCCTGGAGCCTGCTTCAGATTCTGTCTCCCTCTTTCTCTGCCCCTCCCCCACTCACACTCTGTCTCTCAAAAATGAATGAATGTTTAAAAAAATTGTAAAAAAATGTTGTTTAATATTTATTTTTGGGAGAGAGAGCACAAGGGTGAAGGGGCAGAGAGAGAGGGAGACACAGAATTGGAAGCAAGCTCCAACTGTCAGCACAGAGCCCAACTTGGGGCTCGAACCCATGAATCATGAGATCATGACTTGAGCCAAAGTCCGATATTTAACCGACTGAGCCACCCAGGTGCCCCAAAACTAGGTTCCTTAAGTGGTAGATTTAAACGATAAAAGATGAAACCTATAAATTTAATACGAGGAAGTATGGAAAAATGCCTCTGTGGCCTGCAAGTGGCAAATGACTTTCTAAACTTCAAAAGTATGAAGTATAAGGCAAAAAAGAAATTCTATATCAAAATTAAGCATTTCTCGTCCCCCCAAATCTATAGATAAGCAACAGGATGGGAGAAAATATATTTGAAATCAACAAGTGGTTCCATTAGACTATAGACGGCATTTAGATCTATATGGGAACACAGTGGCAATGGGAAAATGAGCAAAGAATATGCAAAGGCAAATTTCAGAAGAAACTAAAACGGTGGCCAAACTCCCTAGAAATTAGAGAAACGGAGACTCACAAAAATCACTTCATCCCTTTTAGAACTACAAAAATTAGAAAACTAAATGATGCCAAATGTTGGAAGCATTTGGGCATATAGGAACCATCCTGTACTGGTGATGGGAATGTAGGCACAGAGGCAGCTATTCTGGAGAGCCAACACATGTGTGTTGATGTACTCTCTGACCTAGCGATTGTACTGCTTGGTGTAATATCTCAAAGATATTTTCATATAGGCCCATTACTGGGCATCATTTGTGATGTTATAGCGTTGGAAACAAAGTGGACATCCATCCCTGAGAGACAGGATAGGTAAAAACGTGTCGGTTTACACAATGAAGTACTCCGCAGTATTTACCAGCCACAGTTGAGATGTATACTGGGCCATATGGCTTGATCATCAAAATATAGCATCCAATGAAAACAGCAGGAAACCATGCATGTGTGGGGAAAGCCATTTATATAAATTTAAAATATACAAAGAGTTTCACATTTTGCACAAACACAGAAAAGTTGTACATATTAATGACAATAGAGTGGTTGTGGGTATTGGGGGAGAAGGGACTGGAAGTAGATTTAGAAATAAAAGAGGAGGGGCGCCTGGGTGGCTAAGTCGGTTGGGCATCTGACTTCGGCTTAAGTCATGATCTCGCAGTTCATGAGTTCTAGCCCCGTGTCTGGCTCTGTGCTGACAGCTCAGAGCCTGGAGTCTGCTTCAGATTCTGTGTCTCCCTCTCTCTCTGCCCCTCCCCTGCTTGCGCTCTGTCTCTGCCTCTCAAAAATGAATAAACGTTAAAAAAAATTGATTAGAAATAAAAGAGGAATGCCGAATGAGCGAGGGAGGGAAGGGAGAAAGATAGACAAGAAATTTTAATGGGAAAGAAAAAAATCACATTCAAAGGGTATTACAAATCGGTTGGAGAGTTTAAGAACTAATACCAGCCACTCAGAAAGCCATGCATATGGGCAGGGGTGGAAGATTATTTTTAACTCCAAAAGGTAAAAAATTGTGTAAGAAAAGAAATGCAATCAGTGCACTACGTAACTCTTAACCAGTGAATAATATTTATGAGGTCATAATGATGTAAGCACAATGCTGATTTAATCAAACATTGTAAAACTATTGAGAGCAGGGAAGAGACAAGGAAGAGGTGTGCAAGTGTTGAACTACTACTCCCATAGTAGAAAGTCAATACTCTTTCTGTAGATAAATCAAACAAATAGCACTACGAACACATTATTTAGAAGCATGTAAGTAAACTGCCTGCCAAAAAGCTAAACAAAGTGAAAGGGATTCCCTTCTAGAGAAGAGCTAGGCAGGAGAGATGGAGGAGGAGACTGCTGTTTTTGTTCTTTGATATTTGTTATGTACTTACCTTGTGTACTTCTGGCTGCAAATACCAGCTCAATTCAAACGAACCATATAAGGAAACTAATACCTCACATAAGTTCAGGAGTGGAACATTTCCAGGGTTGGTTGTTAGGAAGAATGCAAATTCTTTCCATTTTTCTGCTCTGCCAATCTTCATCTTGTCAGCTTCAAGTTCACAAGATTGCTATAATCGGTAAATGATCACATCCACATTCAACAATGTCCAATGGAAAACAGACTGTTTCTTCGTCTGTGATCCTTTTTATTAATGATCACACACACACACACACACACACACACACACACACACACACACTTTCTGAGAAGCCTCATAGCAAGTGTCATTGGTTGGAATTTCATTATGTGCCCATGCCTAAAATAGTCACTAGCAGGAGAAATGTGATCGCCACCAATTGGTCCAATCGTGATTCATTGCCTGTGGGGCTGAGAATAACATAGGCTCCTCTGAAGCTTGTGGGTTCAGGGAAGGATATAGAAATTAGATTGGGGTTAATGAGTAGTTGTTGACAAGGTGGCCACAGTGTCTCCTACAGGTACTACTTGACCTTAGTCATGTGTATGTATTTCCTCACAATATTTTTCATCTGAACATTGACTCAAATAAATGTAAGATATTTGTGAGGCAATAATTCGCCCTCACTGTGTTGCTTTTCCCTAATCAGTGTGCACTAAATGCAAACTATTCTACCTTTACCGGATGATCGTTTAGAGGAGAGGTCGACATTTTACAAAAATTAAAAGGCAAAATTGAAAAATGTGAGTCAGATGATATTTGTTGTCCTTTCGGCAAAATTTATATAATCTTCTGCCACGGCAGTCAGCAATGTCATATTGAATCAATTTACTATTCAATTACTGACCCATTTTACTAATCCATCTCTCAGATCCACACTCCAACTCAATTATCTAGCTTTGAGATTACTCACACATTATGCCTTTTGCACTTTAGTGCTGCCTGGGTTTTGTGCATTTCACTTCCCGTTCTCCTTTTGATCATGTAAAGAGTCAGAATTAAAATCATATAACTTTGTAGCGCCATCCTCCTCCTTCATTCTTCCCACCTTACACTTCATGTGTAAGCAAAACAAACAAACAAAAAACAAAACAAAACAAAAAAAACTACTTGAAATCCTTGAATGCATCGTTGGGTTCATTATCTGAAAAATAGAGGGAGACAAGAAGAAGAAACTCCTCTTGTCTTCCATTATCTGTTCTCCCTTTCCATAGTTATCAAACTCCAAATCATAGATGGCGATGTAATATCCAGAATAAGGACTATTTCCCAGAGTATTTTACAAGTCTTTGTGGTTACAAGACTATGTTAGGCGTAATGAGGTATATGCAGAAACTTCTAAGAATCTGCACAAAATGACGGTTGTTGAGTTCCCTGTGTCCCCTCTCCTGCTGTCTATGGATGTGATAGCTGGAGTTCTAGACAGCATCTTGGACTGTGAGGGAGGATAAAGGCCATGACTAGCTTCTAGACTACTTGGCTAAAATTAGTCTGGGACCCTGAGGTTTTGTAGAGAAAGAAAGAAACTGCTCTATTGTTTAAGCCACTGTTATTTTATTTTATTGTTTTAAGCTTATTTATTTTGAGAGAGAGAGAGAGAGGTGGGGAGGGGCAGAGAGAGAGGGAGAGAGAATCCCAAGCAGGTTCTGTGCTGTCAGCTCAGAGCCCAACGTGGGACTCAGTCTTACAAACCGTGAGATACATGAACTGAGCTGGGATCAAGAGTCAGATGCTTAACCGACTGGGCCACCCAGGGTCCTCAAAAACCATTGTTATTTTAAGTCTGTGTTACAAGCAGTGGAATCTAATTGATAGCATTGTTTAAACGTTTTAAGATTGTTGGCAATGTTACATGAGCTGACCCATGTAAAAGCTCTGAGAACAGTGTCTGGGAGTAAAGTAAGCACTAAGCAGTATTTATATATGTTATACTATTTCCATGCTTTGATAAGGTTGCTTCCTCTGCCTGGTAGTTTGTTTCACTCCTGTTTGTCCTTATGACCCAGACCAATCATTTCCTCCTCTGTGAAACTGTTTCTGATCCTTCCTTCACTTTATACTAGTGCTTAATCTTGTGTTTACCTTTATAGCAACTTGGATATTTTTATTTACACATTTGTCTCCCTACTAAACCTCTCTTCCTCATTAAAAAAAAAAACAAAACAAAACAGCAAGAGTTTTCTTTCTTTCTTTCATTTTTTTCAGATTTTATTTTTAAGTAGTCTCTATACCCAGTGTGGGGCTGGAACTTGCAACCCCAAGATCAAGAGCCGCACACTCCACCAACTGAGCCAGTCAGGCGCCCCTAGAGTTCTCTTTCAAGAAGCACATAAATTTCATGGCTCACATAGAGTCTGATAGTGCCCCTAAACCTATGACAATATTCAATTTGCCAGTCTGGCAAACCACCACATCCTGATGCACACAAGGAGATGCCACAAAGGAGAAGAGAAAAGAGGGGTGGTGCCTGGGTGGCTCAGTCGGGTTAACATTGGACTCTTACTCTCGGCTCAGGTCATAATCTCACAGTTTGTGGGTTCAAGCCCCATATCAGGCTCCGAGCTGACAGCACAGAGCCTGCTTGGGATTCTGTCTCTCCCTCTCTCTTTGCCCCCTGCCCCCTCATGTTCCCTCTCCTCTTTCTTTCTCTCAGAATAAATAAATAAACTTAGAAGAAAGATACTGATGCACCCCGAAGTTCCCGATGCATGCCAAAGATTCCTGTGCACCAGTCCTAGAGGAGACATATCCTTCCTCCCCTCTCCTGGCCCACTCATTTGATCAGCTGAGATACATATCTGTTGGGCTGGGCACTGTAGTGGACGATGCTGGAGAAAGAGGTTTGGTCTCTGTCCTCCAAGAGTCTGCAATGTGCTAAGAGAGACAGAGTTTCAAAATAATAACAATAGAAATATGTACAGAGTGCAAACTAGGAAGGAGGAGGAAACCATTCATTCTGTTCTGAGCACAGGTTAAGAGAAGATGATGCCCGGAATGTATTTTGAATGAAAACTAGTTTACCCGATAGTCTGGAGAAAGGGAAAAAAGAGCAACAGAAGATAACATGGTCAGAAGGAACAACATGTGCAAAAGCGCAGAGGCATAAGATACGTGCTTAATTTTCGTCCTGAGCATCGGACTCCGGTCCTTCCCAAGTTTCTGTGCAAACACATTCCTGAAACGTTTCTTAGGGTGATTTACCTCTGCAGATGGCTCCCTGCATCTATTATGTCTTGATTTCTCACTGTTTTAATTCTGAGGACAGTGTTGCCCTGAGCTGTTGTCTAGACTCCGTACCACGAGGTGTGGCCAACGTGGTTAATATTATTATTCTAAAGAAGCTCTCCTCGGTGCCACTTCAAGGTGCCACTTCAAGGCCCCACCGTTGACTCACCCTGCAGTTGTGGGCTTTAAGGAGCTCTTGCCTCTTAAAGGCCCATTCTTTTCTCTGATATTTGCAAGACTGCCTTGGAAAAACTTCTTGGTTAGTTTTTAGCTACTCATTTCTAGTTAACAGCACATTTGTCAGTTTTCTACCTTCTGTCTTTAGTACCTAGCCTAGGGGCAATGCTGCATTAATTTAACTTGAGTCTGGTTTTTTTTTTTTTTTTGTTCCAGTAACTTTCCTCGTTGATTAAAGTAGACTGTATGAAGTTGCCATCTGTGCCTTCATTTCTCTTCTCTAGGACAGAGGAAAAGCTCCATATAGCCTTAGGGGCTTTACAAATAATGCAGCTTGGCCCAGGAGTTGAATGAGATCCAAACAAGGGGTTTAACCAAGTGGTCTTTTCCCTGGAGACCCTCAGTAGCTCTGATTCCCACAGCGTCCTGAGCCTAGCGTCATTGTACTGCCTCTTGGCTGGATGGAACCGTAGCACTCTGCCTGGCAATTCCTTTTAAAGTTGGATTGAGTGTTCTACCAGCCTTGAAGGCTGTTCCAGATCCATGCACTATCTGTAGGCACCTGCCAGGGCAGTTCTCTCCCTGCTTCCACAGGACTCAACACACATTGCCTCTGCTGTTACACGTTTCGTTTCCATTTCTGTCTGTTCTGTCTGGTGTATGTAGCCATCAGCTTCCTGCCATTAGTATTGACCAAAGCCGAAGAACTGAATTAAAAAGAAGGCGGTGTCCCGTCTTGCGAATGCCCTTTCTCTTCACAACAACCTGCTTACTTGGCCACAGAGTCTTGGATTGAAGAGGCCTGAGTGCTGATTCTCAGCATCCATCCGCCGGCAAATACACTCATTAATAGATGCGGAGCTTCTCCTAGATGCGGATTACTGTGCTCTGCCCCCGTGCGGTCTTTTTGTTTTCCTTTACTGCTGCATCTGTTGCAATGTGATCAGTCACTGGCCCCGGGCTCTAGGTTTGATCCCCTTCCTGGCTTGGCTACCTGATGCAGACTTGGAGATAATCCTCACAAACAACTCAGTGAAATAGGAGCCATCAATATACCCATTTCACATATGAGGAAACAGAGGTTGACAGAGGTAAAGTTACTTCTGACTCTACAACCGGACCAAGAAGCAGTGTCAGCTTTGTGAGGTCAGCGGCAGCCTGCTTCGGCTCGTGCCTGAAGACGAATATTCTGTACTACTTTCATCCTTGCTGGCATTTTGGTGGCTCAGGTATTTGCTTAGGGAAGTAAGTCATATATGTTACTCTTAGTTTCAGTCCTCAGCCCACAGAATGATAGACGCCACATAAACTACTTTAAGTATGGTACGGGGTACTTTATTGGCAAAGCAACTAAATCACAGGTCTTAAGATGTGTTAATGTACCATGAGCAGCAATGTGAAAAACGTGGTAGAGTTTAGTAGCACTGGATAGAATGCCACAAGTGAGCACCGTAGGGAAGACCACGTCAAGGAGATCTATTCGTGGTGACAGAACAAGTATATATACATTTTGAGAAAGAAGGTGTTTTCCTGGTCATGATAACAGTTAAAACAATGTTAAATGTTTTACATTTGCTTCCCTGTATTTGGTATTTCAAATCAACAAAATTTAAACTGAAGAAGAAGAAGGAGGAGAAGGAGGAGGGCAAGGGGAAGGGGAAGAAGAAGGAGGAGGAGGAGGAGGAGAAAGAGGAGAGGGGGAGGTAACTGGCTCCTGTTAATGACGTCAGGGTTGTTTATAGGAGGCACCAGGTGATGTGGTTAAGAGTGTGGATCCAGCTGCCAGATTCCCTGGGTTAAATCCTGACTATTACTCTTTGCCTGTGTGGTTTTGGAAGGCAAGTTACATAACGTTCTGTACTTTGGCTTCCTCGTCTGAAAAAGTGGGGAAATTAATAGTCTTATAAGAATTAAATGAGTTAATATATGTAAAGCACTTAGGACAGTGCTTCGGACATGAAAATTGCGCCGTAAGTTTTATTATTATTATTTTTTACCAGCAGCAGCAGCATCGTTGAAAACAAGGAGCCGGATAAAATGAAATCCAGAGTCATTAGTCATTTTTCACACAATTTTGTACTTGTGTTATGCTTTCCAGTGTTCAAAGAACTTTCATATTCACTATCCTGCGTGATTCCATCACCATAATACACTGTTGGCTGGTACAGCCAGTTATGCCGTCTTCATTTTAGAGATTCATTCATTTAGCTCTATTTATTGAGGCCCCTTATGTGCCTGGCACTGCTATGTTCTGAAAATTCACAGGAAACTTGTGGTTCCTGCTCTTTTATTAATTAGAACTGTCTTGGGGAGTAGGTTTTGAGGGGGCATTTCACTTTCTTTTAAAAAAATGTTTTTTTTGTTCTTTTTATTTTTTGAGAGAGAGATAGAGTGTGTGAACGTGAGCGAGGGAGGAGCAGAGAGACGGGGAGAGACAGAATCCCAAGCAGGCTCCATGCTGTCAGTGCAGAACCCAAAGCAGAGCTTGATCTCACGAACCATGAGATCATGACCTGAACCAAAATCAAGAGTCAGGAGCTTAACTGACTGAGCCACTCAGGCGCCCCTTACCCTCTATAGTTTGTTTGAACTTATATGATAAAGTATATCACTTTTATGGTGGTGGGGGAAGAGTCTAATGGGAAGGCAGGCATGCAAATTACTAATCATAATACAATTGTCATTATGGCAGTATAGACAAGGGTCAGTGGACACATAGCAGTTCTAAGAAGAAAGTCTGAGTAGTGGCATTTAAGGCATGTTGAGTAGAAGTTAGCCAAATTAAAAAAAAAAAAAAAAAAAAGGGAGAAGGGCGTTCAAGCAGAGAAAGCCTGAATGAGTGTGGTATACCTTGAGGAAATTACATATCGTTCATTATTGCTTGACACGGGTAGAGGGGGAAATGATATAAGTTAAGCTGTTTAG